>NC_053025.1:607257279-607557279 GCF_003073215.2 Triticum urartu
TTAGGATTGGGTCTTGTCCATCACATCATTCTCCTAATGATGTGATCCCGTTATCAATGACATCCAATGTCCATAGTCAGGAAACCGTGACTATCTGTTGATCAACGAGCTAGTCAACTAGAGGCTTACTAGGGACATGTTGGTGTCTATTATTCACACATGTATTACGATTTCCGGATAACACAATTATAGCATGAATAAAGACAATTATCATGAACAAGGAAATATAATAATAATGCTTTTATTATTGCCTCTAGGGCATATTTCCAACAGCTTCAACTGGCGAGAGGTATAAGCAACAACTTTCTTCTCTTGCATCAATACTGCGCCAAGACCTTCGAGAGAGGCATCACAAAAGACCTCGTACGGTTTGGATTCATCAGGCGGAGTGAGAACTGGAGCAGTGATCAATTTCTCTTTCAAAGTGTTGAAAGCAATGTCACACTCCAGAGACCAAACGTACTTGACGTGCTTCTGGAGAAGATTTGAGAGAGGCTTCGCGATCTTAGAAAAGTTTTCAACGAATCTTCAGCAATAGCTTGCGAGACCGAGGAAGCTACGGAGTTGCTTCACGTTCTGAGGAGGTTCCCAATTCACAATTGCAGACACCTTCTCAGGATTCACGGCAATGCCCTTGGCAGAGATGATATGACCAAGATAAAGAACCTCATCGAGCCAAAATTCACACTTGGAGAACTTGGCGTAGAACTGATGTTCTCTGAGCTTATCAAGAACAAAACGCAAGTGCTTGGCATGATCTTCCTTGTTCTTCGAGAAACCAGAATGTCGTCGAGATAGACCAAACCAAAGTCATTGGTGTAGGCTTTGAAGATGAAGTTCATCATGCGAGAGAAAGTCGGAGGAGCGTTGACGAGGCCAAAAGACATGACCGTGTATTCATATGAACCATAGCTTGTCCTGAAAGCCGTCTTGGGAATATCTTGCTCACGGATACGAATCTGATGATAACCCATACGGAGATCAAGCTTGGAGAATACTTGGGCTCCTTTGAGTTGTTCGAACAGCTCATTGATGTTGGGAAGTGGGTATTTGTTCTTGATGGTCTTTTTGTTCAATGAACGGTAATCAACACAAAGTCGGTCCGTTCCATCCTTCTTCACAAAAAGAACACCACAACCCCATGGAGAAGAACTAGGCTGGATAAGACCCATTTTCTCTTGAATATCGAGTTGCTTCTTTAGCTCCTTCAACTCTTCAGGTCCGAGCTTGTAAGGACGTTTGCACACAGGTTCCGTACCAGGCTCAAGATCAATAACGAATTCAACTGGCTGGTGGGGAGGCATTCCTGGAAGCTCTTTTGGAAAGACGTCTTGATATTCGCAAACGACTGGAATTTGCGAGATAGCATCCAATTCACCCTTCTCATTGAGAGAAAATAGACGGATAGTATCATCACGAGCGGCAAAGACAATTACATCCTCAGATGAATGAGTCAATTGAATCTGCCTGGCTGCACAATCAAGCTGAGCCTTGTGCTTAGTAAGCCAATCTATTCCGAGAATAAGATCAATATCCGAGTCACCAAGAACCGTAGGAGAAGATAGAAACTTGTAGTCTCCCAAAGTGATAGTAACATCCGGAGCAATGGAGTTAGCATGCATGCGCCTACCTGGAGATACAACTGCTAATGGACTAGGCAAAATTTGCAAAGCCAAACCATGCTTAGATGAAAACGGTCTCGAGATGAAACAATGCGATGCACCCGTGTCAAAAAGAACTTTTGCAGGAATATCGTTAACTGGAAGGTTACCCATGATGACATCTGATGAATCCTCTGCCTGAGCTGCATTCATCAAGTTGACCTTGGCGTGCTTGGGGTTATGCTTGACCACAGCTGTACTTGCCGATCTGACAGGAGGAGGAGGAGGAAGACGCCTCTGGTTGAAACACTTGTTGGTATAGTGACCCTTCTGTTGGTACTTGTTGCACGTGACCTCTGAAAGCGGACGGTGATACGGAGCACTCGATCTTGGAGCTTGAGACGAAGTCTTGTTCTGAAAGCCAGGGTTGGGTGGGTGGGAAGAACCACTGCCACCTTTGCTCTTCTGTTGATACGGATGACGGAACGGAGGAGGAGGAAGCCAAAACTTCTGCTTCTTGGCCACTTGAGTAGAGGAAGAAGGAGTAACATCTCTGACTCGCTTCTTGGAAGCATCACACCTCAACTGAGCAGCCTCTTGCTTCAGTGCCATGTTGTAGAACTCATCGTACCTCAAGGGCTCAAAGAGAACAAGAGCTAGCTGAATTTCTTCTCTGAGACCACCCCTGAACTGGTATATCATGCTCTTCTCATCAGGCACGTCCTGCTTAGCAAAGCGGGCGAGCTTCTGGAACAACTTGTTGTAGTCATAGACAGACAAAGAGCCTTGCTTCAGGTTGCGGAATTCCTCACGCTTGCTTTCAACCACGCTCTGAGGAATATGATGAGCTCGGAAATCTTGACGGAATTCATCCCAAGTGATAACACGTCCACCTGTGGAGTCCTTGTACTGCTGAAACCATTTTGCAGCTTGATCTTTGAGTTGGAAGGAAGAGAACTTAACAAAGTCCTCAGGCTTGACGTTACTGCACTCGAAATGCTTGCATAGATCCACAAGCCAATCGTCAGCATCGGTTGCCTCAACACAATTGCTGAAAGTCTTTGGCCCGTTAGTAAGGAACTGGTTGAGTGAAGCAAAGTGATTCTGATTGTTGCCTTGGTTCCCTTGGTTGCCTTGATTGCGCTCTTGGAGAATTTGCATGATCAACTGTGTGTTTGCATTGGTTGCGGCCATCACAGCTTGCCATGCCTCCGGAGGAGGGGGAGGTGGTGGCGGATCAGGATTCGGAGTCGTGCGCGTTGGAGGAGCCATCCTGAAGAGGTTGACCACCCATTAGCACATGATAGACAAATATTGAAGCTGAATCCAACGGAATGAAAATTGCAACATATAGTCTTCACATCCGAACAAAATGAACGAATGCATTCCTCTTGAAATGGTCACATATCCATAAATTGAGAAGCCACTTAGAATTTAGGTAGAGAAATAAATCAACAAGGTACGGATCAAGAACGAATAATCGGTAAGAAATCCCAATCTCAAACCAATATCCGTGGAAGAAGAACTAGAGCTACTAGAATTCCCACCTATGAAACTCCCGAACCTTTCCGGTTATGCAATCAGGTGTTGGGGATACATGGGAAGCATAATATCTCACCCAAACTAGCAAATCCTACATCCAGCTGTATCCATCCTTCAACACATAACCAAGAAACCTTCGGAAACCATCTACCTCAACCTTCGACAAGCATCCGTTATACAAGTTATGGGATACTCCCGAACTCCCGCCCCAGTACTGGGTGGCGTCGAGGTTATCTCACCAACGAACTGCATAAAAGAGATTTTCGATGTCGGCGTACTAAACTCAGGTATTCCAGAACTGCAACGATAAAATTATGATGACAACACCTCAGAGCTCAACTCCCTGGGACACTTCCACAAAACCCCTGACAGGAGGCACCAAGACAATGTTCTCATCATAAAACCATCGGAACGATTCCAAGATACCCGCGTGATCCTAAATTTTTTTTTGTGAAATTTGAGAAGAGAAGAGTCAAAACTCTACGTCAGGATGCCTTACCAGAGCGATGAGGAGATTGGGAAGTAAAAAGAATTTCTAAACTCTCTGATATATAATTCCTAATTGACTCAAAACATTTTTCTAGACACAACTCGGCCGCTAAAAACGATCAAGCAATGGGGCTCCTAAGGTCGGGGAAGGCTCTGATAACCAACTTGTAACACCCTCGATGCGACTATATCTCCCACGTGTCGAGGCACGACTTAGAGGCATAATCGCATTGAAGGCATATGTCGCAAGTTAGGCAATCTTCACAACATCCCATGTAATAAGATAATAAAGGGGAGATAACATAGTTGGCTTACACTCGCCACGTCAATCAAGTACATAAATAACATTACATCATCCAAACACTCATGGCCCGACTACGGCGCCAAAATAAAAGAGCACCCAACATGCGACAACGGTCCCGTTCACCCCCAACAGGGCACCACTACTGATCATCAGGAAAGGAAACATAGTATCGTTGAGAGTCTTCGTCGAACTCCCACTTGAGCTCAAACGCGTCTCCTGGAGCGGAATCATCAGGCCCTGCATCTGGTGTAATAGTAATCTGTGAGCCACAGGGACTCAGCAATCTCGCACCCTCGCGATCAAGACTATTTAAGCTTATAGGTAAGGCAAGGTAAAATATGTGGAGTTGCAGCAAGCGACTAGCAAATATGGTGGCTAACTTATTCGCAAAAGAGAGCGAGAAGAGGAGGCAAAGCGCGAGCGAGAAACTAGAAAACAACCTGCGCAAGCATAACTCCAACACCGTGTCCACTTCCCGGACTCCGCCGAGAAGAGGCCATCACGGTAACACACTCAGTTGATTCATTTTAATTAAGTTAAGGTTCAAGTTATCTACAATCGGACATTAACAAATTCCCATCTGTCCATAACCGCGGGCACGGCTTTCGAAAGTTCAAAACCCAGCAGGGGAGTCCCAACTTAGCCCATGACAAGCTCTCACGGTCAACGAAGGAATAGACCTCCTCCCAAGACGTTCCGATCAGACTCGGTATCTCGGTTCTTCAAGACACTTCGATAGGTTAAAACAAGACCAGCAACTCCGCCCGAATGTGCCGACAAATCCCGATAGGAGCTGCACATATCTCTTTCTCAGGGCACACTCAGATTGTCTTAAGTATGGGTAGGCCAGCCCAGAGTTTCCCCTGGTGGCCACCGGCAGCTGACAGGTGGACCAACACTCAGAGGAGCACTGGCCCGGGGGGGGGGGGGTTTAAAATAAGATGACCCTCGGGCTCCGGAAACCCAAGGGAAAAAGAGGCTAGGTGGCAAACGGTAAAACCAAGGTTGGGCATTGCTGGAGGAGTTTTATTCAAGGCGGAACTATCAAGGGGTTCCCATTATAACCCAACCGCATAAGGAACGCAAAATCCAGGAACATAACACCGATATGACGGAAAACTAGGGTGGCAAGAGTGGAACAAAACACTAGGCGAGAGGCCGAGCCTTCCACCCTCTACCAAGTATATAGATGCGTTAAAATAACATGGCAATATAATGATATCCCAACAAGTAAATAAAAGTTCCAACAAGGAACAACCTCCAATCTTCACCTACAACTAGCAACGCTATAAGAGGGCTGAGCAAAGCGGTAACATAGCCAATCAACGGTTTGCTAGGACATGGTGGGTTAGAGGTTTGACATGGCAATTTGGGAGGCTTGAAAGCAAGTGGTAGGCATCGTAGCATTGGCATAGCAAAAAAGCGAGCAATCTAACATAGCAAAGATAGTAGTGATTTCGAGGGTATGATCATCTTGCCTGCACAGTTGTCAGAGTTGAGTGGATCCTCGAAAGCAAACTCAACGGGCTCCTCGTTAGCAAACTCGTCTCCCGGCTCTACCCAAACAAGACAAACAAGCAACAAGGACACAATCAACCACGTGCAAGGATCAAACAGGATGATGCAAAGATGATATGCTATGCGGGATGCGATGCGTGATGCATATGCAAGATATGACAGGGAATGCATGAACCTGGCCTCAACTTGGGAATCCAAGTGTGCCACTGGAAAAATGAGATGAAATCGCTTGAAAACGATATAAAGAACGCCGGAATCAAAGTTACGGTTTGGAAATGGCAAGCGATTCAAATATGACACCGGTCTGCGATTTACAGGAAGTAGCCATCTAAATGCAACGAGATGTACATGCTACAACACTCAAACATGACAACAAAATACATGGCAGGGATGCATTCATGATGCTTAACAAAAGTCTAGCACTGAGCTACGACCAATTCATCCATTAACAGGTTCAAACAAGCATGGCAAAAATGCATATGGTAACCAGATTTCAGACTTAGTGAAATTAACACTTGTCTGGAATTTTAGATCAGGTAGCACTCTTCGGAGCAACAAAACTACATGCTACAGGACCTGAACATGGCAAAGAAAAGCATGGCATGGAGCTACTCAAAGAGCTTAACAAAAGCCCCTTAGTGACCTTGAGCCAAAAGGGATCAGAAAATACCATTGCAAGATGTGAACATGGCAAAAATATAATCAGTTCTCAGACTTAGTGAAAACTGAAACATGCTGAAAACAGATATCAAGTATGCATGTTTACGAGCTCGATACACTCACTACGGAGCAAGTCATGACAAACTAAGCATACAACCATTAAGAACATACAAAATGAAAGCTAGACATGACAAGAACAATAGCATAGCATGCACGGATCAACTACAACATCATCGGCAAAATTGCAAATAAGTTGACAATCTGCCCAGATTCATAAAGTAGCAAAAGTAGAGCTCGATTGACTCAAGCTAGGCTGCTCCATAATTGCAAACAAAGACATGGATGGATAGAGCACTACAAGATTAACAAAACATCCTTACTGATCATCCTCAAAAGAGGCACGGATCACTAGGAAACAACATGAACATATGGCCATATGAAATAAACAGCTCAAGGACTTAGTGGAAATGCTAAGTCCCTGAAATCAGAATTACCAAGTGCACCACTTTGCAAGCTTGTGCTAGTCACCACACACATTACAAAAATACATGGGTTGCACCTCTGGAAAGATGACAAAACCCTTAACAAAACATATGAAGAGCATCAGGGCATATCATGCACACATTAATCATGGCAAAAATGACAAAAAGCTAAATGAAGTAGCACATCTGACAATTATCTCAAGTAGCCCTCTTCTAACAGCATTTAGGGAATCAAGATGAACTCAAATGAAAATGATGCAATGGAATGAAATGATGTACTCTCTGAGATGAACATTTTGATATGCTATATGCATGAATTGGAGCTACGGATGCAAAGTTACGAGGCTATGAACAGGAGCATATGGATCTGTGGAAACAGGGACTTAGAGAAAAAAAACAACCCCGAGATCTAGGGTTTCGGTGGCACGCGGCCCGAGGCGGCTGCGGCGAGGACTGTAGCTCCGGCGAGGCGGTGGTGGCCGGGGCCGGTGAGATCCGGCGGCGGGGTGGCCGGATCCGTCGCCGGGCGCGGCGGGGCGACGAGGAGGAGGCGCCGGGCGGCGGGCGACGGAGGCGAGGCGCGGCGGCCCGGCGGGTGCAGCGAGGCGGCGGGGGTCGCTCCGGCGACGGCGGCTGGCGGAGGCAGGCGGCGCGGCAAGGAGCGGGGCGGCGCGGTCGGGCGAGGAGGCAGGCGGCGGGGCGCGGGCTCGCGGGGGCCGGCTGCGGGCCTCTCGGGCCGGAGCGGTGGGCGGCGGCGCAGGTGCCACGTGGCGCAACGGGAGAGGCTGGGAGCGGTGGCGGGATTTTTCCGGCATCGCCCGGACGTGTCCGGCGGCGCGGAGGGGAAATATTAGGGTTTCGGGGAAGAGGGAGATCCGGATTTTCGAGGAGGACCTATTTATAGGCATAGAGGGAGCTAGGAGAGTCCAAATGAGGTGCGGTTTTCGGCCACGCGATCGTGATCGAACGATCTAGATGATGGAGAGGGTTTAGGTGGGTTTTGGGCCAAATTGGAGGGGTGTTGGGCTGCAACACACACGAGGCCTTTTCGGTCCCTCGGTTAACCGTTGGAGTATCAAACGAAGTCCAAATGGTACGAAACTTGACAGGCGGTCTACCGGTAGTAAACCAAGGCCGCTTGGAAAGTCTCGGTCCAATCCGGAAATGTTTAATCCCCACACATGAAAGAAAGGTAGAAATGACCACCGGAGGAGAACGAAGCGCCGGAATGCAAAACGGACAACAGGGAAAATGCTCGAATGCATGAGATGAAACACGTATGCAAATGCAATGCACCTGATGACATGATATGAGATGCATGACAACGACAACAACACACGGAGACAAAGACCCGAACCCGAGAAAATAAAATAACTTAACGCCGAAAACGGCAAGAGTTGGAGTACAAATTGGGAAAGTTACATCCGGGGTGTTACAACACTCCACCACTACGAAAGGATCTCGTCCCGAGATCTAGGACTGAAAGAACGTCGGGTACTCAGAACGGAGGTAATCCTCGCGTTCCCAGGTAGCTTCACGGTCGGAATGGTGTGACCACTTGACTTTGAGAAATTTGATTGACTTGTTGCGAGTCTTACGTTCAGTCTCTTCAAGAATAGCAACTGGGTGCTCACGATAAGAGAGATCTTCTTGGAGCTCAATGTCCTCGAAGTTGACGGTGCGGTCAGGAGTCTTGAAGCACTTTTGAAGCTGAGAGACATGGAACACATCATGAACATTTGCAAAGTTTGAAGGAAGCTCGAGTTGATAGGCGAGGTCGCCTCTCTTGCTGACAATCTTGAAAGGTCCCACGTATCTGGGGGCAAGCTTCCCTTTGATACCGAAGCGACGAGTACCTTTCATAGGAGAGATGCGGAGGTAAACATGATCTCTGATCTCGAAATCCAAATCACGGTGCTTACTATCATAGTACCTCTTCTGGCGGGATTGAGCTGCTTTGAGGTTATCACGAATGACTTTGCACATCTCCTCTTCCTCTGTGATTAAGTCATTACCCAAAAGCTGACGTTCACCGGTTTTAGACCAGTTGAGAGGGGTACGACACTTCCTGCCATACAGAATTTCAAATGGGGCCTTGCCCGAACTTGTTTGAAAACTGTTGTTGTAGGAGAATTCAGCATAAGGAAGACAATCCTCCCACTTCATGCCGAAGGAGATCACACAAGCCCTAAGCATATCTTCAAGAATCTGGTTGACACGCTCGACTTGACCGCTAGTTTGAGGATGGAAAGCTGTGCTGAAGCGGATGTTTGTGCCCATGGCCTTCTGAAAAGAATCCCAAAACTTCGAGGTAAAGATGCTACCACGGTCTGAAGAGATCACTTGTGGAATACCGTGCAGAGAGACAATTCGAGAGGTATAGAGTTCCGCCAATTGAGCTGCAGTGATCGACTCTTTGATAGGCAGAAAGTGAGCCACTTTAGTGAGTTTGTCGATGACAATGAATATAGCATCATTGCCACGCTTGGACTTTGGAAACCCAGTCACGAAGTCCATCTCAATGTGGTCAAACTTCCATTCAGGAATGGCAAGAGGTTGGAGGAGGCCAGCTGGCCTTTGGTGTTCTGCCTTCACTCTTCTGCAGACATCACATTCGTTCACGAATTGAGCAATCTCGCGCTTCATTCAAGTCCACCAATAAGCCTGCTTAAGGTCCTGATACATCTTCGTGCTCCCAGGGTGGATGGAGAGGAGAGAATTGTGAGCCTCGTTCAAGATCACTTTACGAAGGTCACCTTTAGGTACAACAATACGATCCTCGAAGAAGAGAGTATCCTTGTCATCAAGGCGGTAGCACTTGTACTTGGGCTGGCTCTTGGCAATCCCAATCTTCACCTTTTTCACCATAGCATCAAGAAGCTGGGCTTGGCGAATCTGGTCTTCTAAGGTAGGAGAGACTTGAAGGTTGCCGAGGAAACCTTGAGGAACAACTTGCATATTAAGTTTTCGGAAAGCTTCACAAAGCTCGGGTTGATAAGGCTTAAGAATCAGACTGTTGCAATAAGCCTTTCTGCTCAATGCGTCAGCAATCACATTGGCCTTGCCTAGAGTATACTCAATACTCGGATTATACTCTTGAATCATTTTGACCCATCGAGTTTGCCTGAGGTTGAGATTAGGCTGAGTGAAGATGTACTTGAGACTCTTGTGATCAGTGAAAATGTCCACTTTTCTTCCCAATAGAAGATGTCTCCAAGTCAAAAGAGCATGCACAACTGCCGCCAACTCGAGATCATGAGTGGGGTAGTTCTTCTCATTAGGCTTCTGTTGGGGAACGTTGCAGAAAACAAAAAATTTCCTACAGTCTCACCAAGATCCATCTATGAGTTCATCTAGCAACGAGTGATCGGATGCATCTACATACCTTTGTAGACCGCGAGCGGAAGCGTTCAAGGAACGGGGATGAGGTAGTCGTACACGACGTGATCCAAATCACCGGAGATCCTAGCACCGAACGGACGGCACCTCCACGTTCAACACACGTACAGTCAGCGTGACGTCTCCTCCTTCTTGATCCAGCAAGGGGGGAGGAGAGGTTGATGAAGATCCAGCAGCACGACGGCGTGGTGGTGGATGCAGGGCGTCACAGTAGTAGGGCTTCGCCTTATACTACGAGAGAGAGAGGGGTGTAGCAGGGGAGAGGGAGGCGCCAAGACTCAGGGTGCGGTTGCCCCCTCCCTCCCCTCATATATATAGGCTCCCCTAGGGGGGGCGCCGGCCCTAGGAGATTGGATCTCCTAGGGGGGCGGCGGCCAGGGCTGGAGTGGCCCCCAAGGCAAGGTGGGGCGCCCCCCCACCCCTAGGGTTTCAACCCTAGGTGCATGGGGTGGGCCTAGGGGGGCGCACCAGCCCACTATGGGCTGGTTCCCCTCCCCACTTTGGCCCATGGGGCCCTCCGGGATGGGTGGCCCCACCCGGTGGACCCCCGGGACCCTTCCGGTGGTCCCGGTACAATACCGGTGACCCCGAAACTTGTCCCGATGGCCGAAACAGCACTTCCTATATATAATTCTTTATCTCCGGATCATTCCGAAACTCCTCGTGACGTCCGGGATCTCATCCGGGACTCCGAACAACATTCGGGTTACTGCATATACATATCTTCACAACCCTAGCGTCATCGAACCTTAAGTGTGTAGACCCTACGGGTTCGGGAGACATGCAGACATGACCGAGACGACTCTCCGGTCAATAACCAACAGCGGGATCTGGATACCCATGTTGGCTCCCACATGCTCCACGATGATCTCATCGGATGAACCACGATGTCGAGGATTCAAGCAACCCCGTATACAATTCCCTTTGTCAATCGGTATGTTACTTGCCCGAGATCTGATCGTCGGTATCCCAATACCTCGTTCAATCTCGTTACCGGCAAGTCACTTTACTCGTACCGTAATGCATGATCCCGTGACCAGACACTTGGTCACTTTGAGCTCATTATGATGATGCATTACCGAGTGGGCCCAGTGATACCTCTCCGTCATACGGAGTGACAAATCCCAGTCTTGATCCGTGTCAACCCAACAGACACTTTCGGAGATACCCGTAGTATACCTTTATAGTCACCCAGTTACGTTGTGACGTTTGGCACACCCAAAGCACTCCTACGGTATCCGGGAGTTACACGATCTCATGGTCTAAGGAAAGGATACTTGACATTGGAAAACTCTAGCAAACGAACTATACGATCTTATGCTATGTTTAGGATTGGGTCTTGTCCATCACATCATTCTCCTAATGATGTGATCCCGTTATCAATGACATCCAATGTCCATAGTCAGGAAACCGTGACTATCTGTTGATCAACGAGCTAGTCAACTAGAGGCTTACTAGGGACATGTTGGTGTCTATTATTCACACATGTATTACGATTTCCGGATAACACAATTATAGCATGAATAAAGACAATTATCATGAACAAGGAAATATAATAATAATCCTTTTATTATTGCCTCTAGGGCATATTTCCAACAGTCTTCAACTGGCGAGAGGTATAAGCAACAACTTTCTTCTCTTGCATCAATACTGCGCCAAGACCTTGGAGAGAGGCATCACAAAAGACCTCGTACGGTTTGGATTCATCAGGCGGAGTGAGAACTGGAGCAGTGATCAATTTCTCTTTCAAAGTGTTGAAAGCAATGTCACACTCCGGAGACCAAACGTACTTGACGTGCTTCTGGAGAAGATTTGAGAGAGGCTTCGCGATCTTAGAAAAGTTTTCAACGAATCTTCAGCAATAGCTTGCGAGACCGAGGAAGCTACGGAGTTGCTTCACGTTCTGAGGAGGTTCCCAATTCACAATTGCAGACACCTTCTCAGGATTCACGGCAATGCCCTTGGCAGAGATGATATGACCAAGATAAAGAACCTCATCGAGCCAAAATTCACACTTGGAGAACTTGGCGTAGAACTGATGTTCCTCTGAGCTTATCAGAACCAAACGCAAGTGCTTGGCATGATCTTCCTTGTTCTTCGAGAAAACCAGAATGTCGTCGAGATAGACCAAAACGAAGTCATTGGTGTAGGCGTTGAAGATGAAGTTCATCATGCGAGAGAACGTCGGAGGAGCGTTGACGAGGCCAAAAGACATGACAGTGTATTCATATGAACCATAGCTTGTCCTGAAAGCCGTCTTGGGAATATCTTGCTCACGGATTCGAATCTGATGATAACCCATACGGAGATCAAGCTTGGAGAATACTTGGGCACCTTTGAGTTGTTCGAACAGCTCATTGATGTTGGGAAGTGGGTATTTGTTCTTGATGGTCTTCTTGTTCAATGGACGGTAATCAACACAAAGTCGGTCCGTTCCATCCTTCTTCTTCACAAAAAGAACACCACAACCCCACGGAGAAGAACTAGGCCGGATGAGACCCATTTTCTCTTGAATATCGAGTTGCTTCTTCAGCTCCTTCAACTCTTCAGGTCCGAGCTTGTAAGGACGTTTGCACACAGGTTCCGTGCCAGGCTCAAGATCAATAACGAATTCAACTGGCCGGTGCGAGGCATTCCTGGAAGCTCTTCTGGAAAGACGTCTTGATATTCGCAAACGACTGGAATTTGCGAGATAGCATCCAATTCACCCTTCTCATTGAGAGAAAACAGACGGATGGTATATCACGAGCGGCAAAGACAATTACATCCTCAGACGAATGAGTCAATTGAATCTGCCTGGCTGCACAATCAAGC
Organism: Triticum urartu; assembly: GCF_003073215.2. NCBI lineage: Eukaryota > Viridiplantae > Streptophyta > Magnoliopsida > Poales > Poaceae > Triticum > Triticum urartu. The sequence goes on from NC_053025.1 coordinate 607,270,089, forward strand.
TGAGCCTTGTGCTTAGAAAGCCAATCCATTCCGAGAATAAGATCAATATCCGAGTCACCAAGAACCGTAGGAGAAGATAGAAACTTGTAGTCTCCCAAAGTGATAGTAACATCCGGAGCAATGGAGTTAGCATGCATGCGCCTACCGGGAGAGACAACTGCTAATGGACTAGGCAAAATTTGCAAAGCCAAACCATGCTTAGATGAAAACGGTCTCGAGATGAAACAATGCGATGCACCCGTGTCAAAAAGAACTTTTGCAGGAATATCGTTAACAGGAAGGTTACCCATGATGACATCTGACGAATCCTCTGCCTGAGCTGCATTCATCAAGTTGACCTTGGCGTGCTTGGGGTTATGCTTGACCACAGCTGTACTTGCCGATCTGACAGAGGAGGAGGAGGAAGACGCCTCTGGTTGAAACACTTGTTGGCATAGTGACCCTTCTGTTGGCACTTGTTGCACGTGACCTCTGAAAGCGGACGGTGATACGGAGCACTCGATCTTGGAGCTTGAGACGAAGTCTTGTTCTGAAAGCCAGGGTTGGGTGGGTGGGAAGAACCACTGCCACCTTTGCTCTTCTGCTGATACGGCTGACGGAACGGAGGAGGAGGAAGCCAAAACTTCTGCTGCTTGGCCACTTGAGTAGAGGAAGAAGGAGTAACATCTCTGACTCGCTTCTTGGAAGCATCACACCTCAACTGAGCAGCCTCTTGCTTCAGTGCCATGTTGTAGAACTCATCGTATCTCAAGGGCTCAAAGAGAACAAGAGCTAGCTGAATTTCTTCTCTGAGACCACCCCTGAACTGGTATATCATGCTCTTCTCATCAGGGACGTCCTGCTTAGCAAAGCGGGCGAGCTTCTGGAACAACTTGTTGTAGTCATAGACAGACAAAGAGCCTTGCTTCAGGTTGCGGAATTCCTCACGCTTGCTTTCAACCACGCTCTGAGGGAATATGATGAGCTCGGAAATCTTGACGGAATTCATCCCAAGTGATAACACGTCCACCTCTGGAGTCCTTGTACTGCTGGAACCATTCTGCAGCTTGATCTTTGAGTTGGAAGGAAGCGAACTTAACAAAGTCCTCAGGCCTGACGTTACTGCACTCGAAATGCTTGCACAGATCCACAAGCCAATCGTCAGCATCGGTTGCCTCAACACAATTGCTGAAAGTCTTTGGCCCGTTAGCAAGGAACTGGTTGAGTGTAGCAAAGTGATTCTGATTGTTGCCTTGGTTCCCTTGGTTGCCTTGATTGCGCTCTTGGAGAATTTGCATGATCAACTGTGTGTTTGCATTGGTTGCGGCCATCACAGCTTGCCATGCCTCCGGAGGAGGTGGAGGTGGTGGCGGATCAGGATTCGGAGTCGTGCGCGTTGGAGGAGCCATCCTGAAGAGGTTGACATCCATTAGCACATTGATAGACAAATATTGAAGCTGAATCCAACGGAATGAAAATTGCAACATATAGTCTTCACATCCGAACAAAATGAACGAATGCATTCCTCTTGAAATGGTCACATATCCATAAATTGAGAAGCCACTTAGAATTTAGGTAGAGAAATAAATCAACAAGGTACGGATCAAGAACGAATAATCGGTAAGAAATCCCAATCTCAAACCAATATCCGTGGAAGAAGAACTAGAGCTACTAGAATTCCCACCTATGAAACTCCCGAACCTTTCCGGTTATGCAATCAGGTGTTGGGGATACAGGGGAAGCATAATATCTCACCCAAACTAGCAAATCCTACATCCAGCTGTATCCATCCTTCAACACATAACAAAGAAACCTTCGGAAACCATCTACCTCAACCTTCGAAAAGCATCCGTTATACAAGTTATGGCGATACTCCCGAACTCCCGCCCCAGTACTGGGTGGCGTCGAGGTTATCTCACCAACGAACTGCATAAAAGAGATTTTCGATGTCGGCGTACTAAACTCAGGTATTCCAGAACTGCAACGATAAAATTATGATGACAACACCTCAGAGCTCAACTCCCCGGGACACTTCCACAAAACCCCTGACAGGAGGCACCAAGACAATGTTCTCATCATAAAACCATCGGAACGATTCCAAGATACCCGCGTGATCCTAAATTTTTTTTTAGTGAAATTTGAGAAGAGAAGAGTCAAAACTCTACGTCAGGATGCCTTACCAGAGCGATGAGGAGACTGGGAAGTAAAAAGAATTCCTAAACTCTCGATATATAATTCCTAAATGACTCAAAACATTTTTCTAGACACAACTCGGCCGCTAAAAACGATCAAGCAATGGGGCTCCTAAGGTCGGGGAAGGCTCTGATACCAACTTTGTAACACCCTCGATGCGACTATATCTCCCACGTGTCGAGGCACGACTTAAAGGCATAATCGCATTGAAGGCATATGTCGCAAGTTAGGCAATCTTCACAACATTCCATGTAATAAGATAATAAAGGGGAGATAACATAGTTGGCTTACACTCGCCACATCAATCAAGTACATAAATAACATTACATCATCCAAACACTCATGGCCCGACTACGGCGCCAAAATAAAAGAGCACCCAACATGCGACAACGGTCCCGTTCACCCCCAACAGGGCACCACTACTGATCATCAGGAAAGGAAACATAGTATCGTTGATAGTCTTCGTCGAACTCCCACTTGAGCTCAAACGCGTCTCCTGGAGCGGAATCATCAGGCCCTGCATCTGGTGTAATAGTAATCTGTGAGCCACAGGAACTCAGCAATCTCGCACCCTCGCGATCAAGACTATTTAATCTTATAGGTAAGGCAAGGTAAAATATGTGGAGCTGTAGCAAGCGACTACCAAATATGGTGGCTAACTTATTCGCAAAAGAGAGCGAGAAGAGGAGGCAAAGCGCGAGCGAGAAACTAGAGAACAACCTGCGCAAGCATAAATCCAACACCGTGTCCACTTCCCGGACTCCGCCGAGAAGAGGCCATCACGGTAACACACTCAGTTGATTCATTTTAATTAAGTTAAGATTCAAGTTATCTACAACCAGACATTAACAAATTCCCATCTGCCCATAACCGCGGGCACGGCTTTCGAAAGTTCAAAACCCAGCAGGGGAGTCCCAACTTAGCCCATGACAAGCTCTCACGGTCAACGAACGAATAGACCTCCTCCCAAGACGTTCCGATCAGACTCGGTATCTCGGTTCTTCAAGACACTTCGACAGGTTAAAACAAGACCATCAACTCCGCCCGAATGTGCCGACAAATCCCGATAGGAGCTGCACATATCTCTTTCTCAGGGCACACTCAGATTGTCTTAAGTATGGGTAGGCCAGCCCAGAGTTGCCCCTGGTGGCCACCGGCAGCTGACAGGTGGACCAACACTCAGAGGAGCACTGGCCCGGGGGGGGGGGGGTTTAAAATAAGATGACCCTCGGGCTCCGGAAACCCAAGGGAAAAAGAGGCTAGGTGGCAAACGGTAAAACCAAGGTTGGGCATTGTTGGAAAAGCTTTAATCAAGGCGAACTATCAAGGGGTTCCCATTATAACCCAACCGCATAAGGAACGCAAAATCCAGGAACATAACACCGATATGACGGAAAACTAGGGCGGCAAGAGTGGAACAAAACACTAGGCGAGAGGCCGAGCCTTCCACCCTCTACCAAGTATATAGATGTGTTAAGATAACATGGCAATATAATGATATCCCAACAAGTAAATAAAAGTTCCAACAAGGAACGGCCTCCAATCTTCACCTACAACTAGCAACGCTATAAAAGGGCTGAGCAAAGCGGTAACATAGCCAATCAACGGTTTGCTAGGACATGGTGGGTTAGAGGTTTTACATGGCAATTTGGGAGGCTTGAAAGCAAGTGGTAGGCATCGTAGCATTGGCATAGCAAAAAAGCGAGCAATCTAACATAGCAAAGATAGTAGTGATTTCGAGGGTATGATCATCTTGCCTGCACAGTTGTCAGAGTTGAGTGGATCCTCGAAAGAAAACTCAATGGGCTCCTCGTTAGCAAACTCGTCTCCTGGCTCTACCCAAACAAGACAAACAAGCAACAAGGACACAATGAACCACGTGCAAGGATCAAACAGGATGATGCAAAGATGATATGCTATGCGGGATGCGATGCGTGATGCATATGCAAGATATGACAGGGAATGCATGAACCTGGCCTCAACTTGAAAACGATATAAAGAACGCCGGAATCAGAGTTACGGTTGGCAAGCGATTCAAATATGACATCGGTCTGCGATTTACAGGAAGTAGCCATCTAAATGCAACGAGATATACATGCTACAGCACTCAAACATGACAACAAAATACATGTCAGGGATGCATTCGTGATGCTTAACAAAAGTCTAGCACTGAGCTACGACCAATTCATCCATTAACAGGTTCAAACAAGCATGGCAAAAATGCATATGGTAACCAGATTTCAGACTTAGTGAAATTAACACTTGTCTGGAATTTTAGATCAGGTAGCACTCTTCGGAGCAACAAAACTACATGCTACAGGACCTGAATATGGCAAAGTAAAGCATGGCATGGAGCTACTCAAAGAGCTTAACAAAAGCCCCTTGGTGACCTTGAGCCAAAAGGGATCAGAAAATACCATTGCAAGATGTGAACATGGCAAAAATATAATCAGTTCTCAGACTTAGTGAAAACTGAAGCATGCTGAAAACAGATATCAAGTATGCATGTTTACGAGCTCGATACACTCACTACGGAGCAAGTCATGACAAACTAAGCATACAACCATTAAGAACATACAAAATGAAAGCTAGACATGACAAGAACAATAGCATAGCATGCACGGATCAACTACAACATCATCGGCAAAATTGCAAATAAGTTGACAATCTGCCCAGATTCACAAAGTAGCAAAAGTAGAGCTCGATTGTCTCAAGCTAGGGTGCTCCATAATTCCAAACAAAGACATGGATGGATAGAGCACTACTATATTAACAAAACATCCTTACTGATCATCCTCAAAAGAGGCATGGATCACTAGGAAACAACATGAACATATGGCCATATGAAATAAACAGCTCAAGGACTTAGTGGAAATGCTAAGTCCCTGAAATCAGAATTACCAAGTGCACCACTTTGCAAGCTTGTGCTAGTCACCACACACATCACAAAAATACATGGGTTGCACCTCTGGAAAGATGACAAAACCCTTAACAAAACATATGAAGAGCATCAGGGCATATCATGCACACATTAATCATGGAAAAAATGACAAAAAGCTAAATGGAGTAGCAGATCTGACAATTATCTCAAGTAGCCCTCTTCTAACAGCATTTCGGGCATCAAGATGAACTCAAATGAAAATGATGCAATGGAATGAAATGATGTACTCTCTGAGATGAACATTTCGATGTGCTATATGCATGAATCGGAGCTACGGATGCAAAGTTACGAGGCTATGAACAGGAGCATATGGATCTGTGGAAACAGGGACTTGGAGAAAAAAACAACCCCGAGATCTAGGGTTTCGGTGGCACGCGGCCCGAGGCGGCTCCGGCGAGGACTGTAGCTCCGGCGAGGCGGTGGTGGCCGGGGCCGGCGAGATCCGGCGGCGGGGTGGCCGGATCCGTCGCCGGGCGCGGCGGGGCGACGAGGAGGAGGCGCCGGGCGGCGGGCTACGGAGGCGAGGCGCGGCGGCCTGGCGGGTGCAGCGAGGCGGCGGGGGTCGCTCCGGCGACGGCGGCTGGCGGAGGCAGGCGGCGCGGCAAGGAGCGGGGCGGCGCGGTCGGGCGAGGAGGCAGGCGGCGGGGCGCGGGCTCGCGGGGGCCGGCTGCGGACCTCCCGGGCCGGAGCGGTGGGCGGCGGCGCAGGTGCCACGTGGCGCGACGGGAGAGGTTGGGAGCGGCGGCGGGATTTGTCCGGCGTCGCCCGGACGTGTCCGGCGGCGCGGCGGAGAAAAATTAGGGTTTCGGGGAAGAGGCAGATCCGAATTTTCGAGGAGGACCTATTTATAGGCATAGAGGGAGCTAGGAGAGTTCAAATGAGGTGCGGTTTTCGGCCACGCGATCGTGATCGAACGATCTAGATGATGGAGAGGGTTTAGGTGGGGTTTGGGCCAAATTGGAGGGGTGTTGGGCTGCAACACACACGAGGCCTTTTCGTCCCTCGGTTAACCGTTGGAGTATCAAACGAAGTTCAAATGGTACGAAACTTGACAGACGGTCTACCGGTAGTAAACCAAGACCGTTTGGCAAGTCTCGGTCCAATCCGGAAATGTTTAATCCCCACACACGAAAGAAAGGTAGAAATGACCACCGGAGGAGAACGAAGCGCCGGAATGCAAAACGGACAACGGGGAAAATGCTCGAATGCATGAGATGAAACACGTATGCAAATGCAATGCACCTGATGACATGATATGAGATGCATGACAATGACAACAACACATGGAGACAAAGACCCGAACCCGAAAAAATAAAATAACTTAACGCCGGAAACGGCAAGAGTTAGAGTACAAATTGGGAAAGTTACATCCGGGGTGTTACATGCTGCTGCCGGCTCTCTCGTACAGGCTGCCACCCTCCAGGTAACTCTCCTCCTTGCTCTGTATCTCCTCTAGTTGGGCAAGTATGTCCCGCGTGGTCCGGCAGCCGGTGAGCTGGTCCTGAGCCTGCTGCATCGCCGTGTCGAAGATCTGCTTGGCGTTGTAGCTCGGGTCCGGCAGCATCTCCGGCACGAAGGCAACCAGGTAGGCGCAGTAGTTGGACAACTTCCTCGCCATGAACCTGTGGTTGTCGACAACGTCGTCCGTACCATCACCACCGGTAATCCAGTCGAAATGAGTGGTGACCACGTGCCACACCAGGATCTGGTCGGTGAGCTTGGGAAACACGCACGCCCATGTCAGCTGCTGCGACAGGCCGTGCCTGTGCACGGTGACGACGCCATTGGTGAGCTTGCCGCCGCTGGCCTTGAGCGAGTCGAGCACGGCTCGCCTGACCTGCGTAGGTAGATCCTTTCTCCGGCCTCTCTTCTGGCCCTGCCGCCGTGGTTCCACCAGGTAGAGGGTTATCCACGAGCGCACGTTCCACGGCCGGTGGTCGTACCAGTGAAGGAGCTCGTACTGGCCGATCTTCTGCTCCCAGTACGTGGTGTCCGGCGGCGCGATGCTCTGTTTCCAGCACCAGAGGTGGCCGTGCCGCTGCGTGGTCCAGGGCCGGTCGTCGCGCACGCAGCGGTACATGGTCATAACGTACCGCCAGTTGTTGGAGAAGGCTGTTAGCACTAATCTTGACGTGCATGGTTCTGTTGGCAGCCGAGTCCCGCGGCTGTGACGAGCAGGGCGTCCGGTGAAGCTGCCAAGTCCTTGAGTGCATGGATAAGGTCGTTATCTAGTTGCATGCATGTAGTTAGTGGGTTAAAGGCCGCTGTGGTGCATGCGTGAGTGGAGTTAGTAGCCGGTATTGGTGTTGTAGCCATGTAGCCACCGTAAAGAAGAAAAGGATTGGGGCGTTTGTGCGTCTGTGCGTCTGTGGCGGCGTTCATCCGCCGGCCCGGAATTTCTTGTGTCTTGTGACTTCTTCTAACTCTAGCCAAGAGTGAGAGAGGAATGCGGTTTCAACAATTGGTATCATGAACTTGGTGTCTTGGCGTGCTTGCCGTGCCGGAGGCATGGCAGCCATGGCGGCGCTCGCCGGCAACTGTGCGACGGAGCTTCGGGCCGTGTGTCGGCCCATGGAGGTGGGCGGCGCTGTGGCTGTCATGCCGCGTGGCAGAGGCGGCGAACGGTGACGTCGTACGTGCGGCGATCGCGGAGGCTGCCGAGGCGCTGCATGGTGGCGCGGCGGCGCAACAGCGGTATGGCGGCATGGAGGTGCTGCGCTGCGGTTGAGGCCGCAGCGATGCAGGGCAATAAGTCGTGGCGGCGAGCCGGGCGCGTCCGGTGCGTGTTATGGGTGCGCACTGGACGCGTCGGGCGCGTCGGGACCGCAGCCGCGCGTACGTGCGTGCGGTTGATGTTCGGAGGAGGCGTATGTCGCCGTTGTGCTCGAGTTCGGCTACATCCTTCCGGCGTTTGTCGCTGGCGGTTGCCATGGCGGAGGCGGAGGCGGCGCGCGGTGAGCGTCTGGTGCATTCGGGCTCGTCGGGCGCGTCGGGTGTGCGCGGGACGTGCGGGACGCACTGGTGCGGTCGGCCTCGCCGGGCGCGTCGGGTGCGCGCGGACCGTGCGAGGCGCAGAGGGACGCCAGACGTGTGTCGCCGAAATCGCGACGGAGTACGATGCAACTGGCGTCGGTGCGCCAGATCGAGTCCGCGGGCTGGATCACGCCCGTGACAATGACAACGACGCGAGCTGCAACAACTCCGGCGATAGGCGGGCACACGACACGTTGCAGCGGGCGCGGAGGTGCGTGATGACATCGAGCGCAGTCATTCAAGACGATGATCGACGGTAAGGAGTGTCAAGATTAAAGGGGGAAATGTTAGCACTAATCTTGACGTGCATGGTTCTGTTGGCAGCCGAGTCCCGCGGCTGTGACGAGCAGGGCGTCCGGTGAAGCTGCCAAGTCCTTGAGTGCATGGATAAGGTCGTTATCTAATTGCATGCATGTAGTTAGTGGGTTAGTGGGCGCTGTGGTGCATGCGTGCGTGGAGTTAGTAGCCGGTGTTGTAGCCATGTAGCCATCTTAAAGAAGAAAAGGATTAGGGTGTTTGTGCGTCCGTGACCGTGTTCGTGCGCCGGCCTGAAATTTTTCGTGTCTTGTGTCTTTTTCTATCTCTAGCCGAGAGTGAGAGAAGACTGCAGTTCCAACAAAGACGGCCAGCGCCTGGCAGACCTCGAGCGCCGCGGTGATCACCACGAGCACCACCGTGGCGGAGCGGTCGAGGTTCTTCACACCGACGTGAGGACGGCTATAGGGCCGAGCGTGCCGACGAAGGCCGTCCACACGGTGAGGCTGAGCATGACGACGGCGATGAAGATGTAGGTCCTGACCCCCACCGGGAGGATGTTCCCGGTGTAGAAGAAGTCGTAGAGGAAGGCGAGCTCCGCCTCCACGACCCGGAAGGCGGCGTCAGGGCCGGTGACGGCGTGGTGGATGAGGCCGGTCAAGACGAGGTCCGGCGACTTGGGCGAGCTGGCTTCCGCCGGAATGTACCCGTAGAATCGCCGCTTCAGCAGCTTGAAGAACGAGAAGGCGAGGCAGAAGTCCTTGGCCATGTCCCTCTCGACGTCGCTGTATCCGTGACGATCTATCCACTGGTAAACTTGATCGATCGTGACGACCCCCTTCACCTTGGGGGAGGCGGAGCTCATGGTAGCCGTCAGGATCGAGCTCGTCGTCCTCGTCAGCACCGAGCTGGTCGTCGTCGTCATCAGTATCTCGTCCTGGGAAGGATGATATTGGTGGCTCAGCTCCTGCTGATGCTGGATGGCCTCCTCGCCGTGGAAGAGATACTTGTACTCCTTCATGGTGGTGGGGTCGTGCGGCAGCTGGTCGGCGGCGAGGAACTGCTCGACGTCCATGTACTCAGCGACGACCTTGACGGACGGGTCTGGGAGGCTGGACCAGACCATCTCGACGATCTTGGCGACCGTCTTGAGCACGCTGAGGCTCCAGAAGGCTCAAATGGCCGCCCGGTAGCTGGTGTTGGCGCCAATGGCGTTGAGGATGAGCCAGAGCACGAGCGCCGCCTGGAGGGCGTGCTGCAGCAGCAGCTTCTTGCGCTGGTCGACGTCGCGGCGGCTGTGCACGGGCGCCGCGTACGCGCTGGCCTGGATGAGCAGCAGCGCGGACGCCCAGAGCACGAAGGCCTGGCCGTGGAAGGGCCCGTCCTGGATGATGCCGACGGCGTAGGTGACCACGACGTAGGAGAGCGAGGAGGCGATCCACATGACGCCGAGTCTCACATAGGCCAGCACATCCCCCAAAGTCCTTTTTTGGACCCAGTATGGAGATAGGAGGAGGATCCTCTGATGTTCGGCACCCTGCAGTTCTTTCACTGGCATGTGGGCCCCTGGGAAACTGGCCCACATGTCGGCGGCTCAACGGCACACACGACATGACAGAGGAGCCGCTTCCATGAAGACATGAGGAGCTTCCATGGAGATATGGGGAGCTCTCAGATCGAACAAATCGTGCCATAGTAGAGAGCGATCGATCGAACGTCTATGTTCGTATTAAAAACCAGTTCCGAGCAAACGATCAAATTGAACACATAGCCATCCCCAGTTGGTAAAAAAAACTTCCGCAGGTTCTTCCTACATGGGCTGAAAATAGATTTGCCATGATTCAATAAAGAATAATTGCAATCTAGCTCGACCACCATTTTTCAAAAAATCTAAAAATTTGCCATCTTAAAAGCAGCATCTAATTTGAATTATCGCTAAATAAAGGTGTTTGGAAACCTAAGTAAGTTGCCCTGATTTTACTCTAAATAATTGCCCCCGCCTAGAAAAAAACTTACTCTACAAAGGTTTTCAAAAAATTGTGAGTGACATACTCCCTTCGTCCCAAAATAAGCGTCTTTGATTTTGCAACTTTGCTATTTTGGGACCGAGGGGATATCTGATTAAAAAAAGAATCTATGAATTTTTCCGTGAGATGTTTCATGCCTTGTCAATGTGTAAAATTGGCAATGTTTGTGATAACATTTTCTCTTTATTTTTGCCATGGACAAATACAAAATGCCATGTGTCATATAACATTTTCTCTTTATTTTTGCCATGGACAAATACAAAATGCCATGTGTCAGGAAAAAGAATTCTAAAAGTTTGCCATTTTACAATTGCATATTAGACACAAAAAAGTTTTGCCATGATTTAGGTTTATTATATAAATTTTCCATGTGCCATTGCAATTTTATAAATAATTGACACCACTTTGCGGGGGCAAAAAAATTTGAATTTTGCCATTTGATCAAAAGCATTTCTTAAGAAAATGTCTTGATTTAGGACACAAAAAGATATAATTTTGCTTTGTGAAATGAACTAAAATTATGTACATTTGTCGTGTAGCGGGAAGCGAAATTACCATGGTGTGTTAAATTAATTTGCCATGCTACCTACCATAAACTACCATGGGCTAATTAGTAATTTTTTCATGGTCTAATTAAAAAATTGCCATGCTACCTAAAAGACATACCATGGTCTAATTAATAGAATTGCCATGGTATTAATAATATAATTGCCATGCTACCAATAATAACATGGCTAATTAGAATTTAAGTACATTTGCCATGAAGTGATACCATGGTCTAATTTATATATTCTGGGTGTGTGTAAGGTTGATGGCAAATTTAGGAAACAATGTACAATAAACATGGCAATTTCTTAATATTTTGGTTTGTGGGTCATGGCAAAATTTATGGATAAGAAAGAACTGATCTCATGGCAAAAACAAAAATATGAACTTCGCTTATTTGATTTCACATACACAAATTAGGATTATAAAAACATTACCTCTTGTCTTGCTGATGCATAAGGAAAGATGCACATGGCTAGCTACCTCTCTTCTCTAAGCTAATGTTGATGCTTCGACTTTATGACCCATCCAAAACAAGCAAACATACTATTATTTGCTGCATGCATGATAAAGTAGTTATTGATACATTGGGGAAATCAGCTCCCTAAATTGTTTAGTTCAAGAACAAGGAGGGGAAACAAAACGCTGCACAAACACCCTAGTTTGTTCATTGAAATGTGTTTCATAAGTCATAGCAATTTTTTTCATAGATGAACAAAAAGCACCAAGCGAAATTGCAAATTTTCCATTTTACCATGACTTATGAAACACGAAATTACCATGCAATCTCCCAATGGTCTAATATAAGAAAGATGACCAGTGCTACATATAGAAATAATGCATTTGCCATTGTATGTTAAAGTAGGTTTGCCATGGAAATAAATGTAAAGTTACAATGGTCCATAAAGTAATATTGCCATGGCAAAATAGAAAGTAAATTTGACATGTATGTTAAAGTAAAATTGCCATGGCAATAAAGGTAAAATTTCCATGGCAATAAAAAGAAAATTTTCCATCGCAATAAAAGTAAATTCGACATGTTGTAAAAAGCTGAAAATATTATGAAGATCAAATTTTCATATTTGTCGTGTGACTACTCCAAAAAATGTTTCAGATTTTGCTATGATGTATGAGACACACTTTTTCGAAAAATTTACCATATGATTAGTCTACACATTGTTTCTTGCCATTATGCTTAATGCACTAGAACTTGTTGGGGCAAATTGAAAATGTAAACAAAATTGCCATGGCAGATGCATGCTAAATTTACCATTTCATTTTTATTATAATTAGCAAGCTTTGTAGAAGAAAATTGCCAGTTATTTAAAATAACTTTGCCATGAAACAAAAAAATATGGTGCTTGAATTAAACGTGCCAGGGTACATAAATTAAGTTTGCCATGATCCATAAAGTAATATTACCATGTTTGAGAAATAAAAGATGATATGCAAAATTATTCTTTAGTAAAATTGCCATGGCCCATGAAATAATATTTCCATGATACAAAAAAGAATTTGCCATGGTCCATGAATTAAATTTGCCATTATATTAAAAATGAAATTGCCATGGTGCATGAAGTAAATTTTCCTACATTACACATATGACCATTATCAACAAATATCTAAAACTTTCCATGTGAATGAACTCAAAGAATTCAAATTTGTCATGATTGATCTAATAATTGGCATGGCACCACTAGACAACATGTTAATTGACATGGAAAAATTAACAAGATGCATGGGGAATTGCCATAGAAGTACAATAGAAAACAATTCTTTAAAAGTTGCCATGCATAATCTATTCATCATTAACCTACAAGTCAAGCGGAAAACAAACACACACCATTTTACATCATTGCAGAAGCCATATGAGCAGAGAATGAACATCATTGCACCAACTAAAATTTATTTTATATTACTAGAAAATCATGGCAAAAGATGGCACATATGCGTTCAGCACCAGCAATAATTGTGTGAAACATATATTATTAGAAAATCATGGGAAAAAGATGGTGCAAAACATCTATTACTAGAAAATTTGTTTTCAGAACAAACTAGCGTCCAGTAATAATTGCGTAGTTACAAAAACTAGGCTACAAAAAATGACAACTAATTACAAAGCAAAAGATGGTGTTATAATATTGTAAAACTGTCCATGTCAATTATTGTATGTTGATTGGTCATGCATGCACTTGTATTTTTTTCTTTTATTTTTTCTAGGATTGGTCGACGCCCATCGGCATCACTAGGCCCACCGGCGGCGAGCCGCTTCTTGAGCTTCTCCTCCTTTGCGGCCTTCACTTTGGCGCGACGAATTTGCCGCGTCACCGAGCTGATCTTTCGGGTGAGCGTGATGCTCGGGTCGTCCGACACCTCCGCCGACACTATCTACGATAGGTTCTCAGACGGTTCCATGCGTCAGTGGTGGAGGGAAGGAGATGGTGGGAGAAAAGAGCGAGAATTGGGAGGAGAGCAGCGGGGAGTGGAAGAAGAGAGTGGAGGACCCAGGTCGCACACCACGCCCTCCCAAGCATCGGCCGGCTGCTCACCCAGCCGGCCCACTGCCTACTCGCCCGAAACCCAAGTCCCGAATCCTAAGTATTGTGCTCTCTCCCTCAAAGCCCACTCCCTGGCCCAGCTACAAACTAGCTCCCGGCTGTCTGGCTGGTGGGGCGGGAGCATGAGAAAGCGGGCTAAGGATAAAGGACAAAAGGCGAGCTGGCATCCGGCACAACACACATGTGCATCAAACACGCAAATATATACAAAGCAAAAGGCCCACGACCGAGGTTCATTACATTCACATATACCCCCACTGGGTGGAACTGCAGAGCAACTAACTACGATTACCCTACGCCAATAGCAGTTTCTCATTTTCCTCCGCAACAATCATCTTATTCTCAACATTAGCATTGATTTATTTAAGTTTTGAGTGCTAATCCCAAGCCTCCTAGCAATGTCTTCCAGGTCTTGAGTGCAATCAAAATCTTCTTCCTTTTGGCTGCCAGACACTTTTGTGAAATCCTCCAACATAACAGCGTTATTAGCAAACTTAGCATTAACTTGCTCCACACCAGAGTGAGCTCTTTCAGCATCCCGCTTTTTGTCAAGTAATTTTTGCCTCACCTCATTTTTAGCAACCAAGTTCTTATGAAGTTCATATTGACTCAGAATCACAGCATCTGCTGACACTTTAGTGTTTCCTTTATCCGACTTTCTAGCCCCAGTATCATGCTTGGGAGACTCGCTACATCCCACATCCTCTTAGTTACTTTGCTCTCTCAGTATTTTCTCTGTAATGTTATGAGATGAGCCAGGACCACTAGGATAGCTAACCAGAATACCACCCTCCTCCACTATGTCTTCCAGCTGAAAGTATATGTTGAAGATAAAACCACTTTCATTTAGAGGAGCACTAGAGGGTATTCTCCTAGGATCTATAACTCCAATCTCAGCCCTGAGAACTCCACATTGCCTATAGAGCTCCAAGTTCAAGACCCTTTCAACGCAGTATTAACAAAAGATTCTGCGGCTTACATTGATCTCACGCCTATGAACTTTTGAAGCAACTGACTGGTGCATGAATTCAATATCACCAATATATATTTTTGACAAGGGGAATATATTAATATTCCGGTGATACCAATTACACCCAGCCTCTGCAACAACACAATGTATAAAAACATTACGGATGCACACAGCCAAAACACAAAAGGAGGAAGAAGAAAAACGGAGTCTTGCTCTCTGAGGTTTCGTTATGTTGGATTGAATATTGGATTTGACATCACTTGATGTATGTCTTGCATGTGGATACTCGTAGTGACAATGGGGTATTCTATATCATCAATTGTTTTCCTAGTTCTTCATTATCATCAATTGTTAAAAAGCATTGCGACCAAGATAACAAAGTACTACCTATTAGGCATGGAGATAGCATATAATCATTGATATGAAATATCAGCTATGAAGTTCTATAGTTAGTGGAATGTTCTTAACAATATCAATATGAGGGAACATCGATAAATTTACGAGATTAACCTTGATGGTGTATTAATTTTGCTGACTTCTCCACCTGTTTCACTCTGCTGATGTGTGGACAACTAGGAAAAATACTTGAGGCCCAACGGAGAAAATCCAGTTATATATACCACCCCGCACATGCTCTTCCATTTAAAAAATGTTTCAAAAAAAATTGGTTTTTAAGTTCACAAGTCATGTGTCTACAAAGCTTTAAAAAGTCAAATCCAAATAAAAAATGCACATAGGCAAAAATCTCCCCTAATAATAAAGCACGGAGTGCTTCTGCCCGTACGTCATTAAAATTGCCCCCGAAGTTGCAAAAAATTACCCACCAATGCCTCCTATAAGTTATAAAAAACGTTGCACACAGAAAAATTCGAACTGGGCCGGCCCATTTAAGAATATCTAATACTATGCCCAGCGCACTAGAAAAAGACACACCTTGCCTGGGCCGGCCTATATATGGGTGATCAATTTTTTATTTTTGGTTTTTCTTTTCCGTCATTGTTTTTTCCTACTTTAAATAATTTGTGAATTTAAAAAGGTTTCCAAAATTTAAAACCGGGAATTTTAAAATAATATTTAATAATTCATAAATGTTTGTGGCTTTAGAAATTGTTTGTGATTTTTCAAAAATATTAGCAAATTTTCTAATAAATGTCCGGGAATAAACATACATTAATGAGTTTTTCTACAAAAGTTCATGTATTAAAAAATGTTTTAAAATTTCACAAAATTTCGCCAATTCAAAAAATATTCTTGTATTAGAAAATAGCATAAAAAACTGTTCATAAATTCAAATATATGGTTTTTGATTCACAAAATATACGCTGATTCAAAAAATACACTAATTTAGAAAATTGTTTTATCAAATCCCCAAAAAAAATTAGCCGATTCTAGAAATGTTTGCCGATTAAACAGAATGTTTGCATATAATATGTTCATCAATTCAGAAAACGTTCTTGATTTTACAAAATGTTCATGAATTTTAAAAAGTTCACAATTTCAAATATGCTCATGAGTTTAAGAAAAATGTTCATGATTTTTAAAAATTGTTCATGTTTTCACAAAAATGAGAGTGATAGTGTATATCGATGATGTAGTAAGATGTGATCATTGTCATTCGAAATTATGATTTTTTTTCTCCCGTTGGAACACACGGGCATGTTTACTATATTAATAAAATATGCATTGCTTCTGTCCGTTCACCAGCAGCATTTTTTTTACAGAAGACCCTCTTTGTTTTCAGGTAATTAACCCTCTATATCATTTAAGTGATAAAACGAACATTTTTTTACTGTTTTATAGAAAACCCCCTTCTTTTTCTGGTAAATAACCCGCACTCCAGAAAACGTATCGTTTTTGCCTTTTTCTATAATTAACCCGCATTCCATCTAGAACAAATAATACTTTATCAAAATACATCTTTTAAACCCTAACTTCAGTTTTAACATGTTATATATTAAATTTGATTAGAAAAATATGTAGAATATGAATCTGATGTTATTTTCCTGTTAAATATTTTTAAAATGCTATTTAGGGTGCAACCTTAATCAATAGCGCATGATCCATCTTTCTTTCGTATCGACACCGACCCGGATTACAATGAACACCCCATCAAAGCCAAATTGGAGACAGAAGAAACCGTCGATAACCTTGCCTGTACGCCTCGGCAAAATATTGCATGAAAATAAAGCAGATTCTCATCTAATGCCGAGAGAGATGCCTCGGCAATATCTATTGGGGTCTTAGTCATGGTTATTAGGTTAGGGCCGTGCGTTATTTTCTTTTCCTGTTGCAACGCACGGGCTCTTTTGCTAGTAAATAAATAAAAAGACAAACACACATGTTAATAGTTTCGTTTTTTACTTTGGTCATTTTTTTACACTATTCATGCCGGATTTGTCTTTTTTTTTCCTTAATGTGTATTTGAAATTTGGATTTGTGACATGGCTAGAACAATCTGTTTAAAGTAATTGCTAGGAGGAGTACTCCTGTAAGAGACTCGAAGATTCTTGCCTTCCATCATGCACAAAGAATTAAGTTTGCTTTTTTGCTTTATTTATTTATGCTTGTTCTCTCCATCAATCTGACTTCTCATAGATACTTCTCGTGTTTGTATCAAATCACCACACCATCTATCTTTCCAAGTTCCATTCCACGATTGATGATGATAAAAAAGGACTCGAGTTAATTAGTCTGCGTACCTGCATGCGCTAGCTAGTTGATTCATGGAGATGGAGGCCAGCAATGGGGCGAGGTGCGGCGGCATCACGGAGACCTTCGGCACGGTGGAAGAGCGGCTGCTGCGGCTGGAGGTGGTGGTGCTGGCGAGCGCGCTGGTGCTGTCGTCGCTGGTGCTGTACGGCTCGACCCAGCGCCGGAGCAGCGACCGGGTGCTCCGGGGCGTCATGTGGATCGCCTACTCGCTCTCCTACGTCGTGGTCACCTACGCCGTCGGCATCATCCAGGAAGGCCCCTTCCACGGCCAGACCTTCGTGCTCTGGGCGTCCGCGCTGCTACTCATCCAGGCCAGCGCGTACGCGGCGCCCGTGCACAGCCGCCGCGACGTCGACCAGCGCAAGAAGCTGCTGCTGCAGCACGCCCTCCAGACGGCGCTCGTGCTCTGGCTCATCCTCAAGGCCATCGGCGCCAACGCCAGCTACCGAGCGGCCATCTGGGCCTTCTGGAGCCTCAGCGTGTTCAAGACGACCGCCAAGATTGTCGAGATGGTCCGGTCCAGCCTCCCGGACCCGTCGGTGAAGGTCGTCGCCGAGTACATGGACGTCGAGGACTTCCTAGCCGCCGACCAGTTGCCGCACGACCCCGCCACCATGAAGGGGTACAAGTACCTTTTCCACGGCGAGGAGGCCATCCAGCGGCAGCTGATCCACCAACCCCGTTCTTCCCAGGACGAGATACTGATGACGACGGCGACCAGCTCGGCGCTGACGAGGACGACGAGCTCGATACTGACGGCGACGACGAGCTCCGCCCCCGCCCCCGCCAAGGTGAAGGGGGTCGTGACGATCGATCAAGTTTACCGGTGGATCGATCGCCAGGCATACAGCGACGCCGAGAAGGACATGGCCAAGGACTTCTGCCTGGCCTTCTCGCTGTTCAAGCTGCTGAAGCGGCGGTTCTTCGGGTACAGCCCCGCGGAAGCCGGCTCGCCCAAGTCACTGGACCTCGTGCTGACCGGCCTCATCCACCACGCCGTCACCGGCCCTGACGCCGCCTTCCGGGTCGTGGAAGCGGAGCTCGCCTTCCTCTACGACTTCTTCTACACCAGGAACATCCTCCCGGTGGGGGTCAGGACCTACATCTTCATCGCCGTCGTCATGCTCAGCCTCACCGTGTGGACGGCCTTCGTCGGCACGCTCGGCCCCGGCTACAGCCGTCCTCACTTGGGCGTGAAGGACCTCGACCGCTCCGTCACGGTGGTGCTCGTGGTGATCACGGCGGGGCTCGAGGTCTGCCAGGCGCTGGCCGCCTTCTCCAACAACTGGCGGTACGTGATGACCGTGTACCGCTGCGTGCGCGACGACCGGCCCTGGACCAAGCAGCGGCACGGCCACCTCTGGTGCTGGAAACAGAGCATCACTCCGCCGGCGACGACCTACTGGGAGCAGAAGATCGGCCAGTACGTGCTCCTGCACTGGTACGACCACCGGCCGTGGAACGTGCGGTCGTGGGTCACGCTCTACCTGGTGGAACCACGGCGGCAGGGCCAGAAGAAAGGCAGCAGAAAGGCTCTGCCTCAGCAGGTCAAGCGAGCCGTGCTCGCCTCGCTCAAGGCCAGCCGCGGCGAGCTCACCAATGGCGTCGCCACCGTGCAGAGGCACGGCCTGTCGCAGCAGCTGACATGGGCGTGCAGGTTACCCAAGGTCACCGACCAGATCCTGGTGTGGCACGTCGTCACCACTCGCTTCAAGTGGATTAGCGGCCGTGGTGGTGATACTGTCGATGCTCGGGGTGACGGTGTCGACGACCACAGGCTCGTGGCGAGGAAGCTGTCCAACTACTGCGCCTACCTGGTGGCCTTCGTGCCGGAGATGCTGCCGGACCCGAGCTACAACGCCGAGCAGATCTTCGACACGGCGGTGCGGCAGGCTCGGGTCCACCTCGACGGCTGTCGGACCAAGGCCGATATCCTCGACCGGCTAGATAAGATACAGAGCAAGGAGGAGAATTACCTGGAGGGCGGCAGCCTGTACGAGAGAGCCGGCAGCAGCAGTATCATAGAGAAGGCGGCGGTGCTCGGCGGGCAGCTCAGGGCGTCCGTGCCCGACGAAGGGCGGCGATGGAAGGTGCTGGCGGAGTTCTGGGCCGAGTTCATATTGTTCCTCGCGCCGTCGGACAACGTGGACATCCACGCCGAGATGCTCGGCGCCGGCGGCGAGTTCATGACACAACTGTGGGCTCTGCTCTCGCACGCCGGAATCCTGGAGCGGACGGCCGCTGCCATGCCGTCGGCACCAGCAAGGACCTGATCGAGAAACACTGGCCATGCTCATGTCGTTGCCTTGTTTGCTCTACCCGTCTAACGTGTAGAGTAGTTCAGTCGCGTGGTGAAAAGAAGATGCAGCCCATTTGTCCAACATTTCGTTCGTGGAGTATTTTCTTTTCTTTTCTTTTGATGATCGAGAGTGAGAGAGAAACACGGACGAAATGCATGCCAACCAAAACTCTTAAATCTCAATCTCAACCATTTTGATGTTTGATTTGATCCGGCAGCCCTCACACCTCTCTGTTTCCTCTGTTGGTGTTGGACAGCCTGAAACTGAACCTCGTGGCGTTTCTTTTTACAGTTTGTCTAATTCACATCTAGATATTTTTTAAGGATGTCACATCTAAACTCTCACAAATACATAATGCAGCAACAAGAAACAAGAAAAAACAAAGACAAAAAAAAGAGACCACAAACAGAATGGGCATTAGCTCAGATGTGACATAACATCTAAGATGTGTCCTAGACAGATCCTTCTTTTTAAATTACTTCCGAGTATTCAGTTGCTGACTCGTGTAATCGTGTCATAAATCGGGAGGACCTTGCTCGAGTTGCGCATTGCTCACCGTGGATCGTCCAACTCAGCAGATGCTTGGTGTCTGATTTTGGCCTCGCGAGGCTGCTGCTGCTCGTGGACGATGAGACCCATGTGACCACCGTAGTCGCGGGCACCTAGCACCAGGTACTCGTTCTCTCGATACTAGTCGGCATTCATCATGATGCATTTCTTGTTCCAATGTGTATGAATTGTTTCAACCAGAAACATAGTTCCTGTAAGTTCCTTCCACACCACAGGAATATTGTTTAGCTTATTATTGTCGAGAAATCTCACATGCTCTGAACAATAGTTAGTTAGTTTTGATAGGGGTCCTTACTACATATGCTGCTGGGATTTAATTTGACTTGTTAATACTGGCTGCCAATCAATCAAATACAAGGAAATTAAACGCTTGCTATTTCGTATTGTGCTTGCTGTGCTGTGTTTAGTTTTGAATGGTTCAATAATATAGAGCTCTACATGCCCAAGATGAGAAATTCTTGCTGTCAATCTATTTGATGCCACAATTGGCGCCATTTTCTTCCCATCATGTTTTATGCACTGCCGCTAAACATTCATCCTTTAATCTTTGCTTGTGTAAAACCGGGCTTTCTTTTGTTCTGAACATTCATCATCGTTGATTTTACATGTTCACCAATGTGCACAAGCTGCATTTAGCTTCAAGCCAAACCAGCTCTTAGTTGAAGCCTTTTTTTAAGACCAAGCCATCTCCTTTCGCTGCGTTTTCGCCTCACTAGCTTTCTATTCTGCTTCTTCAGGTTTTCATGACGGTTTTGTTTAGGACAACCACAGAGCAGAAACAAAACAATAACCATAAGCAAGAGGGAGGGTAATGATCCTGATGGTACTCTTATCATTTTCTTGTTAAACGAAATGTGCCTCCTGTCAATGCTTGCTCTGGATGCTAGCTAGTCCTACCGGGTAGTAAGTATAGCTAATTCTTTCCGTATCTTCACAGATGTTTCATCTTTAACATAAAACATTGATATTTGGTCCTGCCTGCATGATGCGTGTGTGCATGATGGATGGTCACTAACTAGCTTTTCCTATTGAATGAACGACATCTCAGTTTATACCTCATCTAGTTCACCGCCTAAATGAAATTGCTACGGGATAGGCATTGTTTGGCTCGTACTCCCGTTCTTTGGTGGGCTATACATATTTGTTTGTTTGGTTTGGAGCAGCAGACTCTCTCCATCGACGATCGGGACCTCGCGCCTAATCTGTTGATTGCCTCATTTTTATGCGTCTTCTCCATATATTCATTTGATTGCCTACTAAATGTCCGCTTAAATACTTAGAATGCTACTGTCCAGATTTCTTTCAGTTGACTGACTAGATATCTCTTGGTAAAAATCGTTGTCTTGATATGTGATTAAGGGCAAAAGTGTAGGAGTTTCACTCAGCTTTATAATTGTTAAGATTCTAAAGTGTAAATCAGACCTGACCAATCAAACGATCCCCTTATATACTTCAAATTCCGAATACTTTCAACATTCCGAAGTTTTGTATTTCCTGGGGAACAAACATTAGTGATCCTGATGATACTCTTCTCATTTTGTTAAACGAAATATGTGCCCTATCAGTGCTTGTTGCCTACTCTAGCTAGTGCTACTGGGTGGTATAGCTAATACCTTGCGTTTCTTCAGAACTTTCAAGAGCTCTCTAGTCCTTGCGAAAACAAGGTTTTGATGTTTCCCTTACACAAAATATTCATATTTGTTCCTGCCTGCATGATGCGTGTGCCATTGATTGACCTACTAGCTATCTAATAAGTTTGTTTTGCTACTGAATGAATGAATGTATCTCTGTTTGTACCTCTACCATTGTTTGGATAGTGCCCCCTTTCTCGGTGGGCTGAACATATTTGTTTGTTTGATTTGGAGCAGCAGGCGCTCTGCATTGACGACCAGGGCCCCACGCCTAAGCTGTTTTTTTTGCCTCATTCTATTCATCTTCTCCATGTATTCATTTGATTGCCTGCTACATATCTGGTTAAATACTCAGAAAGCTACTATCTAGATTTCGTTAAGTTGACTGACTAGATATCTCTTGTTAAAAACGTTGTCTTGATCTATGATTAAGGGCAAAATTGTAGGAATTTCATTCGGATTCTAATTGTTAAGACTGTAAAGTGTAAATCAGACCTGACCAATCAAGTGACCCCCTTAGAGCATCTTCGATAGGTGATGTAAAATAGCAGACAAAAAATAGTGTGATGTAAAATATACATCACCAAAAACGTGATTTATAGGGCACCGAAAGTGTCTAACTCCAACAGGTGATGTATTTTAGGGCACCACATCCCCAGTAGGTGATGTAAAATAGGGCCACCGTGCGGCATCCTCCAAGCAAAAAACATATGAACACAAGACTCATATGGATATAAGTTGAATTCAAACATGATAAAGTAACAATAAAAAGTCCAAGGCCATAAGAAGTTCATAATATCCAGCAAGAAGAACATAGTTTAGCGCAAATTATTACAATAAAATCATGAGAAGATGATAAGAGGCTTCATTGATTCCCATGTCATGTCCACCACTCCTCTATGAGATCTTTCTGAAGATCAACATGAGTATCGGCATCCCTAATCTAATGATAAACCTACACAAACCGCTGAATTTGGTTTGCATTTCTACAGGGCTACACACCGTGTCCCATGAGGTCAAAGACATTGTAGTCCTGGTTCTCAATAATCATGTAATGCAAGATGAGACATGCAGTCATGATATACCAAAGGTTCTCTTGTCCCAAAACCTTGCTGGACCTCGCACAATAGCAATTGGGACCGCAAAATGCCAAAATCCCTCTCGACTTCTTTTCTAGCAGCCGCTTGAGCATTATGAAAATAAAGTTTTTTCTTACCTTGGGGAATTACAACCAGCTTTGACAAATGTTGCCCATTTCGGATAAATTCCATGGGCAAGATAGTAACCATAGTTATACGTGTGACCATTTGCTTCGAACTCCACCTGTGTGTGTTCTCCATTGGCTAACTTGACAAAAGAGATGATCGGTTAAGTACATTGATATCATTACATGATCCAGGAATCCCAAAATATGCATGTCAAAACCATGTCTCCTGATCGGCTACGTCCTCAAGAATAATGGTGCAATCCTTTTTGTGTCCTTTGAATTGTCCATGCCAAGCAGCAGGACAATTCTTCCACTTCCAAGCATACAATCAATGGAACCAAGCATACCAAGAAACCCTCTACCTTTGTTTATCTCGAATAACCTCTTAGTGTCTTTAGCATTGGTGCTCTCAAATATTCTTCCCCAAACACTTCTATCGCCTTCGCAAATGCTTTGACATCAAAGATTAAGTGCTTCCTCCCATTGCCAGATTATCATCAATTAATTCTGTAGGAACACCGTATGCCATCATTCGCAATGCGGCTGTAACCTTCTGCTCAGTGTTGTGTCGAAGCATACCACATGCATTTCTCCTTTGTTCAAATGAGCGATCATATTGCTTCATATAATTGCAAACATGATGGAACAAATTTAGGGACATTCTAAACCGGCGGTGAAGGTACTTCTCCGAATAGACAGGTGTTTTACGCGAGAAAAATGTCAAATTTATCTGCTTTGCCATTTGGGTGCGGGCGTGCCAGTATACAAGCGTATACAAATAAAAATAAAACAAAGCACACAAAATCATGCGGAGGAACTTGTAGTTTTTATGGCTGAGGATATACAAATCTCATTTTACATGCTTTTGGTATAGCATCTGACATACAAGAGACAATTGCATAATTCTCGACTCCTAGGGCCTAGAAAGGACCTCTAGTTAATTACATTCATAGGTTCATATCTATTGAAGACCTCCGATTAAGCTGCCTCAAACGGTCATCACCATTATCAAACTCATGACTTCTGTCTCCAAGGCAAAAAATATGCAAGCGCTCCAAGCAAAATAATAATCTCGCCATGTCAGAAATTCACGTATTCATGCACCAAACAAACATGGGATATAGATCAAGTCTCAAGGAGAAAATTAAAGTAAATTGTTCGGCCTAACATGATGTATCCTGCCTCGTCGGTCAGGAAATGTATGTGAGTTCCGGCCTTGTCGGTCGCGGAAAAAAGTGTTCTGAGCGTGGACTTGAAGATGAACCCTCATTTGATTGAGAAACATGGTTCTGCAAAATTTTGTCAATAGCGTCTTGTTTATTCCGGAGTAGATGGCCGGGTCTTTATTATTCTCACAATAAAATCATCACCCTTTACATGCCACACGATCTAGTTGACTTTACTAGTGACCTTTGATGCTTCACATGTGCTGACTCATGATGCTGATTTTCAGTATGTCTGTGTGGCTGTGTTGTTTTTTTTAGAAAAGGAGGATGATCCCCGGCCTCTGCATCTGGGCGATGCATACGGCCACCTTATTAATTATTCTCACAAGACCTTACAAAGCCATACAACAGCAAGACTAAAGCCACCAAGCAACAACTGTCGCTACACCTATCCAATTGATGAATGGGCGCAGATAGTCTGGGCCTAATACCAAACAGACATCGCAGCCAAACCTAAACATTTAAGACCTGAGGTCCCAACCAGGACACCTTCCGGGTATGGGGCACCTACCAGTCCAGCGCACTCCTCAACCAGGACGCCTGCCGGGTATGAGGCCGCCGCATCCACCTGCCACTAATCCATCTTCAGAGTTGTACCGTTGCATGTACTGTGTCAAGTCTCTCTACCATCGACGCCACCACGACGCCCGACAGCGTCCTCCTCCCGCCATGTGTGGTTGTGCTGCTGTCCCCTAGGGCCAGACTTTGTATGACACCCCAAATGTAATATTAGCAAAGACACAGCTGATGACTTTGATGCATTCACAAAGACGATTTGATCGCCATGTAGAGCCACGAGAAGCCATAAACTCTTCTTTCTTTTGATTTTCAGATCTGACAATGAGACATCCGCGGCGGTGATTTGATCGTCACTAGAGCCGCAAGACGCTAACTTTTTTTATACGGACCAAACCATAACACATCCGTGACGATGATTTGATTGCCATGTAGAGCCACGGAATGCAATGCCTCTTTTTCTCATACTAGACCACGAAGCACCGGGGGCGATGATTAAATCGCCATGTAGAGCCTCTAGATGCTAGCAAACTCTTTTTGCAGATCGGGTCATAGAACGTCCGGGGCGACGATTAGATCGCCATGTAGAACCGCGAGACGCCACTGTTTCCTTTTGTAGATCAAATCATGAAACGTCTGCAGCGATGATAGTTTGGGTTTAGGGTTGCGTGAGGTCTAGCCTCCGCATATCTCGTATATATATAAGACCAACAATACCGAGTTATGTTACAATACGACAGGTACAATACCGTTTCCAACACACCCCCTCAATCTGAACCACTACTACATACAAGGTTCAGATTGGACCGGAAACGTTCTAACATCTGTCGTGTGGCCGGTTTAGTAAATACATCAGCCAGTTGGTCATTAGTCGAGATAAACCTGACATCTAAAACACCAGAAGCAACGCGCTCACGCACAAAATGAAAATCTATCTCTATGTGCTTGGTTCTTGCGTGAAAGACTGGATTTGCCGTCAGGTATGTAGCCCCAAGATTATCACACCATAGAATGGCGGTACGCTGCTTGAAGACCCCAAGCTCCTTGAGTAAGATCTCCACCCAGATTGCTTCAGCTGCTCCATTAGCTAAAGCTTTATACTCTGCCTCCATACTCGATCTAGAGACAGTTGGCTGTTTCTTGGAACTCCATGAAACAAGATTTGATCCCACGAATACAGCAAAGCCACTAGTGGAACGGCGGTCATCAATGCATCCAGCCCAATCAGCATCCGTGAAAATACTGACACCAGTGGAAGGAGATTTACAAATCCTCAATCCCGTACTCAAAGTCCCTTTGACATAACGCAAGATACGCTTGACAGCTTCCCAATGCTCATTAGTCGGCTGAGATAAATACTGGCAAACCTTGTTGACTGCAAAGGACAAGTCAGGGCGAGTGAGCGTTAAATACTGAAGTCCTCCAACAATGCTGCGATATCGAGTGGCATCCTCAACACCCAAGGGGGTGCCGACCTCACGAGCCAGATGCTCAGTGGCAGATAATGGTGTAGAGGTAGGCCTACAATTCTCCATACTCACACGATGAAGAAGATCAAGTGCATACTTTCTTTGAGTCAGTGTCATGCCCCCTGAATTGTAGGAAACTTCAAGCCCCAAGAAATACTGGAGAGGACCAAGATCCTTGATGGGAAAACTGTCGGAGAGGGATCTCACCAGATGATCAACTGCAGCCGGAGTGGAGCCAGCAATGACAATATCATCAACGTACACAAGCATGTATATCTGGACGCCATGTGTAGCAAAGATGAATAGAGATGCGTCCGCCTTGGAAGGAACAAAACCAAGCTGAAGAAGTCGAGCACTGAGGCGAGCATACCACGCACGTGGCGACTGTTTGAGACCATAAAGAGCCCGTTGCAACTTGCACACATGTGAAGGAAACCGAGCATCTTCAAAACCTGGTGGTTGTTGCATATAAACAGTCTCGGAAAGAAAGCCATGAAGAAATGCATTGCTGACATCAACTTGCCTCAAACTCCAGCCTCGTGAAACAGCAAGCGAAAGAACCAGACAAATAGTTGTCGGTTTTACCACGGGACTGAAAGTATCACCATAGTCAAGACCTTGCTGTTGAGTAAAACCACGAGCAACGAGGCGAGCCTTGTGCTTGTCAACAGACCCATCAGCGTGTTGCTTCGTCTTGAACACCCATTTACTGCCAACAATGTTAACGCCAGAGGGTCGAGGAACCAAGACCCATGTGCCATTTTGACGAAGCGCGGCAAACTCAGCAGCCATAGCATCACGCCATGCCGGCTCACGGAGGGCATCACGATGGGACACTGGTGTCGCAAAGAAGGCACGACGAAGGGGATTATAACGCACCGTCCCATCGGTAAACTCCTTCTCATGACGAGTAGCATCACGGGTACGAGTCACCATTGGATGAGGAGGCTCGACAACTGGAGGCGGAGGCGAGGATGGCGATGGTGCTGAACTTGGCGACGGTGCACACGGGGAACTGGCCGCCGCTCCAGGCGCTGGCGAGGCCGACTCGCGGGCTGGCGAGGATGGCTCATGGGCCGGCTCATGGGCCGACGAGGCACACGGGGAACTGGCCTCCGCTCCAGGCGCTGGCGAGGCCGACTCGCGGGCTGGCGAGGCTGACGCGCGGGCTGGCAAGGCGCAGATGGAGTCAGCCGCACGCGCCTGAGAAGCCAGGCCGCCATGCACGTCGATCTGCATGGCGTGTACGTCGGCCGTGGCCGGGCGCTGGGCATCACTGGAGGGCGAATCCTGCACAGAAGAAACGCTGGCTAGGCCAGAAGGATTAGTAGCCAAGTAGGTTAAGTCATAATTACGCACATGTGCACTCGTAGCCGGTTCTGTGGATGGAAAAGAAATAGCCTCGTCAAGTGTAGACACGTCGACAGTGACACCGGGAGTAGCAAACGGAAAAACAGACTCGTCAAAGATAACGTCACGCGAGATGTATATACGACCCGTAGAGCGATCAAGACACTTGTACCCCTTATGCATAGGACTATAGCCCAGAAAAACACACATCTTGGATCGAAATTCTAGTTTGTGTGAGTTATACTTCCGCAAACTAGGCCAACAAGCACACCCAAAAATACGAAGAAAAGAATAGTTGGGTGGAATTTTCAGAAGACGATGAATAGGAGTATCTTGTGCAAGCACGGGGGTGGGCATGCGGTTAATGAGGTAACACGCAGTCAGAAAAGCTTCATCCCAATAACGTAAAGGGAGAGACGAGTGAGCCAACAAAGCAAGACCAGTTTCAACCAAGTGTCGGTGTTTGCGCTCGGCAATGCCGTTCTGTTGGGAGGTGTGAGGGCAAGAGACTCGGTGAGAGATGCCCGTACGAAGAAAATAACGGTGCAACTTATGGTATTCACCCCCCAATCAGACTGGACAGCTTTAAGCTTAGCATCCAAAAGACGCTCAACATGTGCTTGAAAAGCATAGAACACCTGTTCAACATCAGACTTATGTTTTAGTAGATAGATCCAGCAGAAACGGGAGTAGTCATCAATAAAACTCACATAATACTTGTACCCCCCAGAGGAAGCACGAGCAGGGCCCCAAACATCAGTATGAACTAATTCAAGAGGCATAGTAGACACACGAGCAGAAGCGGTATAAGATAATTGACGACTTTTACCACATTGACAAGCATCACAAACTAAAGTAGAAGTATCTGAGGTTGAACACTCAAGATAATTATTCCTAACAATGGAACTGACGACATTTTTGGATGGATGACCGAGACGCTGATGCCACTGAGACGAGGAGACACGGACGCTGGACAACGCTTGACGCTCGGACTGATGCGAGGCTCGTCCGAGAGGAAGAGGGTAGAGCCCTCCTTTGCTTCTACCTCGAAGAAGAATTCTCCTGGTGGCTTTGTCCTTAACAAGGAAAAAATATTTATGAAATTCAATGAAGATACGATTATCCGACACAAGACGATAGACTGATAGAAGATGTTGGCTAATATTTGGAACATGCAAAATATTGTTCAGGCGAAGAGAAGAACCGGCTAAGGTCGAGTGCCCAATATGCGAAATAGACAAACCTGAGCCGTTGGCCACCTGAACCTGATCATGGCCGCCGTAGCGCTCGCGGAACTGAAGACGCTCCAGGTCACTAGTCAGGTGATCCGTGGTGCCGGAGTCCAGAACCCAGTGCGTGGAGTTGTTGGAGGAGGTCGATGCATTATATGCCGAGCGACCATTGCCGCTGGAGTAGTCTGAATCGAAGCGCTTCTTGCAGGTGTCGGCTTCGTGATCCCAATTCTTGCAAATCTGGCACCTCAGGCGCCAGCGACGATTGCCGTTGCGACCGTTGCCGCCTCCTCCACCGCCGTTGTTACGACGGTTGTCTTGGCCGCCGTGCTGGTCGCCCTGCCTCTGTTGCTGCGGGTAGCCTCCGGCGGGGCAGACGTCAGCGGCGCGTCCAGCGTTGGGTGCTCGAGGACGGTTGACGGGGGCGGGAGCACCGGACCGTGCCACGGCGTTGGCCGACGAGGTCCACTCCTCATCGTCAGCCTGCTGCGACAGCTGCAGCGCTTCATAGTTGAGAACCATGGAGTAGAAATCAGCCAGCGTGACCGGGGTGACCACGACGCTGAGCGAGGCCGCGATCGGGTTGAAGGCCTTGCCCAATCCGGTGAGCATGTAGTCGATAATCTCGTCATCAGCAAGGGGGGATCCAGCGGAGGCCATGGCGTCGGCAAGAGCCTTCACCTTGTGCATGTACTCGCTGGCAGTCATGTCGTTCTTCTTCAGTGACTGAATCTGTCGCTGGATGTGCCGAACCCCGGCACGGTTCTGCGCGCTGAACATGGCGTGGATGGAGGTCCACGCGGCAGCAGCGGACTTGCAGCTAATCAGCTGAGACGCAATGTCCTCCGTCATGGAGGAGAGGATCATCCCGAGGACCTTCTGGTCCTGCGTCCACCATGTGGCGTACGCAGGGTTGGCCACCGTGGTGGCGGCATCACCCGCCCCCTGGGAGATGGTTGTGGGCAGGGCAGCAACGGAGCCGTCGAGGTAGCCATGGAGAGAAGCACTGGAGAGATGCGTCACGGTGAGGGTTCGCCATAGCGGGAAGTTTCCGCGATCCAATCGGACACCAAGGGAGGGCGCGATGGATGGGACCGGCGCCATAGCAGCCGGAGGCGTCACCACAGGGCCGACAATGGCCAGCTGCATCGCCGCGGAGGAGGAACCGGAAGCCATCACGGAGGAGCGGTGGCGACGCGAGACCGAGGCGGCTACGCGAGATCGAGGTGGCGGCGGCGACGCGAAGTCGAGGGAGGGCGACGGCGCGATGGAAAGAGGCTCTGTTACCAAGTTTGGGTTTAGGGTTGCGTGAGGTCTAGCCTCCGCATATCTCGTATATATATAAGACCAACAATACAGAGTTATGTTACAATACGACAGGTACAATACCGTTTCCAACAATGATTAGATCGCCATAGAGCCGCGAGACGCCATGAAAAAGAATAAAAAAGAAAAGTAAATGAATAAATAAATGATCATATGCAACCTTCTGATCTACTCACCATATGGCTGCCCCATGGACGCCGGCCACGAAGGGAAAATGCCAGATGAGGATTGAAGACGTGTGTATATGTGAGTGCTGGAGTGGAGATGGTATGAAGTGTGTGTGCGAGTGGTACGGTGAATCGTAGTGAAAAAAGCGTGTGTGTTGCGAGTGAGCTGAACCTCCATCTCAGTCACTGGAGTAGCCTTTTTATAATATCATATCCCCCGGCTAGCTATGCAAACAGATAGGAAGAGAAGAGAAGAATAACGGAATGACTCAGCGCATCTATTCCATTCAACGGAGCTGTTACATATACACGGAGGCACGTAGACGACCAGGAGATCAAGTTGGAGCCCAAGAACACAATGAATCCGGACGTAGATTTCCGAGTGTCAGGACACCCGGCCCAGTCGGCATCACTATAAGAGATAAGCTCGTGCTACGAGGCACGATGGAGCTGGAGGCCGAAGTGGCAGTTCCACGAAGATAACGTAAGACACGTTTGATCAACTGGAAATGTGTGTCGAGGGGGGCGTGCATGAAGAGGCAAATCTGCTGGACAGCATAGGTGATATCTGTCTAAGTAAGTGTAAGGTACTGAAGAGCTCCGGCAAGACTACGGTATATTTCGAGGGATCGGAGTAGGGTGTACCACTGGACATGGAGAGTTTGGAACTCGTGTCAATGGGTGTAGAGATGGAGTGACAGTTCAACATGTTGGCATGGTCCAAGATCTCGAGAGCATACTGCTCTTGCGACAAGAAGAGTCTGTTGGAAATATGCCCTAGAGGCAATAATAAATTGATTATTATTATATTTCCTTGTTCATGATAATCGTTTATTATCAATGCTAGAATTGTATTGATAGGAAACTCAGATACATGTGTGGATACATAGACAACACCATGTCCCTAGTAAGCCTCTAGTTGACTAGCTCATTGATCAATAGATGGTTACGGTTTCCTGACCATGGACATTGGATGTCGTTGATAACGGGATCACATCATTAGGAGAATGATGTGATGGACAAGACCCAATCCTAAGCATAGCACTAGATCGTGTAGTTCGTATGCTAAAGCTTTTCTAATGTCAAGTATCATTTCCTTAGACCATGAGATTGTGCAACTCCCGGATACCGTAGGAGTGCTTTGGGTGTGCCAAACATCACAACGTAACTGGGTGGCTATAAAGGTACACTACGGGTATCTCCGAAAGTGTCTGTTGGGTTGGCACGAATCGAGACTGGGATTTGTCACTCCGTGTGACGGAGAGGTATCTCTGGGCCCACTCGGTAGGACATCATCATAATGTGCACAATGTGATCAAGGAGTTGATCACGGGATGATGTGTTACGGAACGAGTAAAGAGACTTGCCGGTAACGAGATTGAACAAGGTATCGGGATACCGACGATCGAATCTCGGGCAAGTATCGTACCGATAGACAAAGGGAATTGTATACGGGATTGATTAAGTCCTTGACATCGTGGTTCATCCGATGAGATCATCGTGGAACATGTGGGAGCCAACATGGGTATCCAGATCCCGCTGTTGGTTATTGACCGGAGAGCATCTCGGTCATGTCTGCATGTCTCCCGAACCCGTAGGGTCTACACACTTAAGGTTCGGTGACGCTAGGGTTATAGAGATATTAGTATGCGGTAACCCGAAAGTTGTTCGGAGTCCCGGATGAGATCCCGGACGTCACGAGGAGTTCCGGAATGGTCCGGAGGTAAAGAATTATATATAGGAAGTGCTATTTCGGCCATCGGGACAAGTTTCGGGGTCACCGGTATTGTACCGGGACCACCGGAAGGGTCCCGGGGGTCCACCGGGTGGGGCCACCTGCCCCGGGGGGCCACATGGGCTGTAGGGGGTGCGCCTTGGCCTACATGGGCCAAGGGCACCAGCCCCTAGAGGCCCATGCGCCAAAGGGACAAGAGGAGGGGAGAGTCCTAAAGGGGGAAGGCACCTCCGAGGTGCCTTGGGGAGGATGGACTCCTCCCCCCCTTGGCCGCACCCTTCCTTGGAGGAAGGGGCAAGGCTGCGCCCTCCCCCTCTCCCTTGGCCCTATATATAGTGGGGGGAAGGGAGGGCAACCCATACCTAAGCCCTGGCGCCTCCCTCTCCCTCCCATGACACATCTCCCTCCTCCCGCAGCGCTTGGCGAAGCCCTGTTGGAATCCTGCTACTTCCATCACCACGCCGTCGTGCTATTGGATCTCCATCAACCTCTCCCCCCCCTTGCTGGATCAAGAAGGAGGAGACGTCGCTGCTCCGTACGTGTGTTGAACGCGGAGGTGCCGTCCGTTCGGCGCTAGGATCATCGGTGATTTGGATCACGACGAGTACGACTCCATCAACCCCGTTCTCTTGAACGCTTCCGCACGCGATCTACAAGGGTATGTAGATCCACTCCTCCCTCGTTGCTATATGACTCCATAGATTGATCTTGGTGACACGTAGGAAAATTTTGAATTATTGCTACGTTCCCCAACAGTGGCATCATAAGCTAGGTCTATGCGTAGTTTCTATGCACGAGTAGAACACAAAGTAGTTGTGGGCGTTGATTTTGTTCAATATGCTTTCCGTTACTAGTCTTATCTTGATTCGGCGGCATCGTGGGATGAAGCGGCCCGGACCGACCTTACACGTACTCTTACGTGAGACTGGTTCCACCGACTGACATGCACTAGTTGCATAAAGGTGGCTAGCAGGTGTCTGTCTCTCCCACTTTAGTCGGATCGGATTCGATGAAAAGGGTCCTTATGAAGGGTAAATAGCAATTGGCATATCACGTTGTGGTTTTTGCGTAGGTAAGAAACATTCTTGCTAGAAACCCATACCAGCCACGTAAAACATGCAAACAACAATTAGAGGACGTCTAACTTGTTTTTGCAGGGTATGCTATGTGATGTGATATGGCCAAAAGGATGTGATGAATGATATATGTGATGTATGAGATTGATCATGTTCTTGTAATAGGAATCACGACTTGCATGTCGATGAGTATGACAACCGGCAGGAGCCATAGGAGTTGTCTTAATTTATTTATGACCTGCGTGTCAACATAAACGTCATGTAATTACTTTACTTTATTGCTAACCGTTAGCTGTAGTAGTAGAAGTAATAGATGACGTGACAACTTCATGGAGACACGATGATGGAGATTATGATGATGGAGATCATGGTGTCATGCCGGTGACAAGATGATCATGGAGCCCCAAGATGGAGATCAAAGGAGCTATATGATATTGGCCATATCATGTCACTATTATTTGATTGCATGTGATGTTTATCATGTTTATACATCTTGTTTACTTAGAACGACGGTAGTAAATAAGATCATCCCTCATTAAAAATTTCAAGAAAGTGTTCCCCCTAACTGTGCACCGTTGCGACAGTTCGTTGTTTCGAAGCACCACGTGATGATCGGGTGTTAGATTCTAAACGTTCACATACAATAGGTGTAAGACAGATTTACACACGTGAAACACTTAGGTTGACTTGACGAGCCTAGCATGTGTACAGACATGGCCTCGGAACACAGAAGACCGAAAGGTCGAGCATGAGTCGTATGGTAGATACGATCAACATGAAGATGTTCACCGATGTTGACTAGTCCGTCTCACGTGATGATCGGACACGGCCTAGTTGACTCGGATCATGTAATCACTTAGATGACTAGAGGGATGTCTATCTGAGTGGGAGTTCATAAGATGAACTTAATTATCCCGAACATAGTCAAAAGATCTTTGCAAATTATGTCGTAGCTCGCGTTTCAGTTCTACTGTTTAGATATGTTCTTAGAGAAAATTTAGTTGAAAGTTGATAGTAGCAATTATGCGGACTAGGTCCGTAAACCGAGGATTGTCCTCATTGCTTCATAGAAGGCTTATGTCCTTAATGCACCGCCCAGTGTGCTGAACCTCGAACGTCGTCTGTGGATGTTGCGAACATCTGACATACACGTTTTGATAACTACGTGATAGTTCAGTTAAACGGTTTAGAGTTGAGGCACCGAAGACGGTTTTTGAAACGTCGCGAAACATATGAGATGTTTCGAGGGCTGAAATTGGGATTTCAGGCTCGTGCCCACGTCAAGAGGTATAAGACCTCCGACGATTTTCTTAGCCTGCAAACTAAGGGAGAAATGCTCAATTGTTGAGCTTGTGCTCAGATTGTCTGAGTACATCAATCATTTGAATCAAGTGGGAGTTAATCTTCCAGATGAGACAGTGATGTTTCTCCAAAGTCATTGCCACCAAGCTGCTAGAGCTTCGTGATGAACTATAATATATCAGGGACATATATGATGATCCTTGAGATATTCGCGATGTTTGACACCAAAGTAGAAATCAAGAAGGAGCATCAATTGTTGATGGTTGGTGAAACCACTAGTTTCAAGAAGGGCAAGGGCAAGAAGGGATACTTCATGAAACGGCAATTCAGCTGCTGCTCTGGTGAAGAAACCCAAGGTTGAACCCAAACCCGAGACTAAGTGCTTCTGTAATAAGGGGAACAGCCACTGGAGCAGAATTACCATAGATACTTGGTAGATTAGAAGGCTGGCAAGGTCGATAGAAGTATATTGGATATACATTTTGTTGATGTGTACTTTACTAGTACTCCTAGTAGCACCAGGGTATTAGATACCGGTTTGGTTGCTAAGTGTTAGTAATTCGAAATAAAAGCTACGGAATAAACGGAGACTAGCTAAAGGTGAGATGACGATATGTGTTGGAAGTGTTTCCAATGTTGATATGATCAAGCATCGCACGCTCCCTCTACCATCGAGATTGGTGTTAAACCTAAATATTTGGTGTTTGGTGTTTGCGTTGAGCATAGACATGATTGGATTACGTCTATCGCAATACGGTTATTCATTTAAGGAGAATAATGGTTACTCTGTTTATTTGAATAATACCTTCAATGGTCTTGCACCTAAAATGAATGGTTTATTGAATCTCGATCATAGTGATACACATGTTCATGCCAAAAGATAGTAATGATAGTACCACCTACTTGTGGCACTGCCACGTAAGTCATATCGGTATAAAACGCATGAAGAAGCTCCATGTTGATGGATCTTTGGGCTCACTCGTTTTGAAAAAGTTTGAGACATGCGAACCATGTCTATTGGTGTATATGCATGAAGAAACTCCATGCAAATGGACCGTTTGGACTCACTTGATTTTGAATCACTTGAGACATGCAAATCATACCACATGGGCAAGATGACTGAAAAGCCTCGTTTTCAGTAAAATGGAACTAGAAAGCAACTTGTTGGAAGTAATACATTTTGATGTGTGCAATCCAATGAGTGCTGAGGCATGTAGTGGATATCGTTATGTTCTTACTTCACAGATGGTTTGAGTAGATGTTGAGTACATTTACTTGATGGATCACGAGTCTGAATTATTGAAAGGTTCAAGTAATTTCAGGGTGAAGTTGAAAGATCGTCGTGACAAGAGGATAAAAGATCTATGATATGATCATAGAGATGAATATCTGAATTACGAGTTTGGCACAGAATTAAGACATTGTGGAAATTGTTTCACAACTGATACAGCCTAGAACACCATAGTGTGATGGTGTGTCCGAACATCATAACTGCACCCTATTGGATATGATGCATACCATGATGTCTCTTATCGAATTACCACGATAGTTTATGGGTTAGGCATTAGAGACAACCGCATTCACTTTAAATAGGGCACCACGTAATTCCGATGATATGACACCGTATGAACTATGGTTTAGAGAAACCTAAGCTGTCATTTCTTAAAAGTTTGGGGCTGCGACGCTTATGTGGAAAAGTTTCAGGCTGATAAACTCGAACCCAAAGCGGATAAATGCATCTTCATAGGACACCCAAAACAGTTGGGTATACCTCCTGTCTCAGATCCGAAAGCAATAAGGGATTGTTTCTAGAATCGGGTCCTTTCTCGAGGAAAAGTTTCTCTCGAAAGAATTGAGTGGGAGGATGGTGGAGACTTGATGAGGTTATTGAACCTTCACTTCAACTAGTGTGTAGCAGGGCACAGGAAGTTGTTCCTCTGGCACCTACACCAATTGAAGTGGAAACTTATGATAGTGATCATGAAACTTCGGATCAAGTCACTACCAAACCTCGTGGGATGACAAGGATGCGTACTACTTCAGAGTGGTACGTAATCCTGTCTTGGAAGTCATGTTGCTAGACAACAATGAACCTACGAGCTATGGAGAAGCGATGGTGGGCCCGGATTCCGATAAATGGCTCGAGGCCATAAAATCCGAGAGAGGATCCATGTATGAAAACAAAGTGTAGACTTTGGAAGAACTACTTGATGGTCGTAAGGCTGTTAGGTACATATGGATTTTAAAAGGAAGACGGACAATGATGGTAAATGTCACCATTAAGAAAGCTCGACTTGTCGTTAAGAAGTTTCCCGACAAAGTTCAAGGAGTTGACTACGGTGAGACTTTCTCACTTGTAGCGATGCTAAGAGTCTGTTGGAATTATATTAGCGATTACTACATTATTTATGAAATCTTGCAGATAGGATGTCAAAACATTGTTTCCTCGATGATTTTCTTGAGGAAAGGTTGTATGTGATACAACCGGAAGGTTTTGTCAATCCTGAAAGATGCTAATAAGTATGCAAAGCTCTAGCAATCCTTCTGAGGACTGGAGTAAGCATCTCGGAGTTGGAATGTATGCTTTGATGAGATGATCAAAGATTTTGGGTGTATACAAAGCTTATAAGAAACTTGTATTTCCAAAGAAGTGAGTGGGAGCACTATAGAATTTCTGATGAGTATATGTTGTTGACATATTGTTGATCAGAAATGACGTAGAATTTCTGGAAAGCATATAGGGTTATTTGGAAAGTGTTTTTCAATGGATAGCCTGGATTAAGCTACTTGAGCATTGAGCATCAAGATCTATAAGGATAGATCAAAACGCTTAAATGGTACTTTCAAATGAGCACATTCCTTGACATGATCTTGAAGGTGTTCAAGATGAATCAGTCAAAGAAGGAGTTCTTGCCTGGGTTGTAAGGTATGAAGTTAAGACTTAAAGCTCGACCACGGCAGAATAGAGAGAAAGGACGAAGGTCGTCCCCTATGCTTAAGACATAGGCTCTACAGTATGCTATGCTGTGTACCGCACCTGAAGTGTGCCTTGCCATGAGTCAGTCAAGGGGTACAAGAGTGATCCAAGAATGGATCACAGGACAGCGGTCAAAGTTATCCTTAGTAACTAGTGGACTAAGGAATTTTCTCGATTATGGAGGTGGTAAAAGAGTTCGTCGTAAAGGGTTACGTCGATGCAAGCTTAACACCTATCCGGATAGCTCTGAGTAGAGATACCGGATACGTATAATGGAGCAACAATTTAGAATAGCTCCAAGTAGAACAGTTATTTGGAATAGCTCCAAATAGAACGTGGTAGCTACATCTAGGAGATCACATAGAGATTTGTAAAGCACACACGGATCTGAAAGGTTCAGACCCGTTGACTAAAACCTCTCTCACAAGCGACATGATCAAACCCAGAACTCATTGAGTGTTAATCACATAGTGATGTGAACTAGATTATTGACTCTAGTAAACTCTTTGGATGTTGGTCACATGGCGATGTGACCTGTGAGTGTTAATCACATGGCGATGTGAACTAGATTATTGACTCTAGTGCAAGTGGGAGACTGTTGGAAATATGCCCTAGAGGCAATAATAAATTGATTATTATTATATTTCCTTGTTCATGATAATCATTTATTATCCATGCTAGAATTGTATTGATAGGAAACTCAGATACATGTGTGGATACATAGACAACACCATGTCCCTAGTAAGCCTCTAGTTGACTAGCTCGTTGATCAATAGATGGTTACGGTTTCCTGACCATGGAGATTGGATGTCGTTGATAACGGGATCACATCATTAGGAGAATGATGTGATGGACAAGACCCAATCCTAAGCATAGCACTAGATCGTGTAGTTCGTATGCTAAAGCTTTTCTAATGTCAAGTATCATTTCCTTAGACCATGAGATTGTGCAACTCCCGGATATCGTAGGAGTGCTTTGGGTGTGCCAAACGTCACAACGTAACTGGGTGGCTATAAAGGTACACTACGGGTATCTCCGAAAGTGTCTGTTGGGTTGGCACGAATCGAGACTGGGATTTGTCACTCCGTGTGACGGAGAGGTGTCTCTGGGCCCACTCGGTAGGACATCATCATAATGTGCACAATGTGATCAAGGAGTTGATCACGGGATGATGTGTTATGGAACGAGTAAAGAGACTTGCCGGTAACGAGATTGAACAAGGTATCGGGATACCGACGATCGAATCTCGGGCAAGTATCATACCGATAGACAAAGGGAATTGTATACGGGATTGATTAAGTCCTTGACATCGTGGTTCATCCGATGAGATCATCGTGGAACATGTGGGAGCCAACATGGGTATCCAGATCCCTCTGTTGGTTATTGACCGGAGAGTCATCTCGGTCATGTCTGCATGTCTCCCGAACCCGTAGGGTCTACACACTTAAGGTTCGGTGACGCTAGGGTTATAGAGATATTAGTATGCGGTAACCCGAAAGTTGTTCGGAGTCCCGGATGAGATCCCGGACGTCACGAGGAGTTCCGAAATGGTCCGGAGGTAAAGAATTATATATATGAAGTGCTATTTCGGCCATCGGGACAAGTTTCGGGGTCACCGGTATTGTACCGGGACCACCGGAAGGGTCCCGGGGGTCCACCGGGTGGGGCCACCTGCCCCGGGGGGGACCACATGGGCTGTAGGGGGTGCGCCTTGGCCTACATGGGCCAAGGGCACCAGCCCCAAGAGGCCCATGCGCCAAAGGGACAAGAGGAGGGGAGAGTCCTAAAGGGGGAAGGCACCTCCGAGGTGCCTTGGGGAGGATGGACTCCTCCCCCCCTTGGCCGCACCCTTCCTTGGAGGAAGGGGCAAGGCTGCGCCCTCCCCCTCTCCCTTGGCCCTATATGTAGTGGGGGGAAGGGAGGGCAACCATACCTAAGCCCTGGCGCCTCCCTCTCCCTCCCATGACACATCTCCCTCCTCCCGCAGCGCTTGGCGAAGCCCTGTTGGAATCCCGCTACTTCCATCACCACGCCGTCGTGCTGTTGGATCTCCATCAACCTCTCCTCCCCCCTTGCTGGATCAAGAAGGAGGAGACGTCGCTGCTCCGTACGCGTGTTGAACGCGGAGGTGCCGTCCGTTCGGCGCTAGGATCATCGGTGATTTGGATCACGACGAGTACGACTCCATCAACCCCGTTCTCTTGAAAGCTTCCGCGCGCGATCTACAAGGGTATGTAGATCCACTCCTCCCTCGTTGCTAGATGACTCCATAGATTGATCTTGGTGACACGTAGGAAAATTTTGAATTATTGCTACGTTCCCCAACAGAGTTCAGCAGTGGTGCGGTGCACGATGATGCCAAGAAAGTGGTGAAGATCTCCAAGGTCACTCATAGAAAATTCCTTGGCGAGAGACTCGAGAGGGATGTGAGGAGAGAGGTGGAGCTAGCTGTCAGGATGATATCATCAACATACAAGAGCAAGTAGGCCATGGCGCCCACGCGATGAAGAATGAAAAGTGAAGTGCCACACTTGGAGGAGACAAAACCTAGCGAGTGGAGATGACGTGTGGAGTGGAGGAACCACGTCCGTGGATCCTTCTTAAGACCGTACAAAGATTTGTTGAGGCGACAGACGTGTGTGGGGTGAGTAGAATCAACAAAACTGGAGGGTTGCTGACAGTAGACGGTCTCAGCGAGATCACCATGGAGGAAGTCGTTCTTGACGTCCATTTGCCGTATGGGCCAATTGCTCACCGTGGCGAGGCTAAGAACCACACGGATCGTGGCGGGTTTACAACGGGGCTGAAGGTCTCCTCATAATCAACACCCGATTGCTGTGTGAAACCACGAACCACCAACCCGGCTTTGTAGCGCTCCAAGGAGCCATCATGATGTAGTTTGTGCCGAAAAACCCACTTGCCCGTCACCACATTGACACCTGCAGGACATGGCACCAAAGACCAAGTGTCATTCCTAATTAGTGCATTAAACTCGTCTAGCACAACGTCATGCCAATGGGTATCTTTGAGAGCCGCACGGTAAGAAGAGGGAAGTGGGGATGGCGTGGTGGTGATGGATAAGTCAAAATGTTGCTTAGGCATGGCGAAGCCCATTTTGCGGCGTGTGACCATCTGGTGTGGATTGGCTTGCGGGGTCATGGGAATGGCACGTGGAGGAAGCGGTCGCTGCGGGGGAGAGGGCGTGGAACCGGGGAGTGGGGGCAGGCGACAATCCCGAGGAAAGGCTGCCGCCTGGCGAGTAGGCGGTTAGCGATCCCGGAGTGGAATCCATGGACCGAGGCATGCAGGCGGGAGGGGAACGTGGGCTGCATGGATTTGCATGGGTGGCGGACCCCACCGGGCTGGGCGGGGGCGACGCGGTTGGGCGGGGTAGCGGAGGTAGGTGCGGCTGGCGCGACGCAACACGAGCGGTGGGAACGCGCGACAACTGTGGAGCGGCTGGTAGCTAACGTGCGCGCGCAGCCCAGTACGAGGTGAGCGGCTCGAGGGGGATCGCGGCAGGTGCGGCAGGAGGGCGATCTTCTGTGGCCATGACTGGGCTAGTCATAGGGAAAACCGTTTTGATCAAAAACAACATGACGAGATGTAATGACCTTGCGTGAGAACAAATCGAAGCACCGATATCCCTTCTATTCGCGTGGGTAACCGATGAAAACGCATCTGGTGGAATGGGGCGAGAGCTTGTGCGACACTGGGGCGGAGGTGTTGGGAAAGCATAAGCAGCCGAATGTCCGGAGGTGATCATAGGTTGGGTGGATCCGTATAGGAGGAAATGTGGTGTGAAGTAGTGGACTACGCGCGAGGGGCAAATGTTAAGCAGCGTGGCGGCGGTATGGAGAGCTTCCACCCAAAAGGGCGGCGGGAGGTGTGCTTGAAATAGGAGCGTGCAGACGACATCATTGGTGGTGCGGATGTACCATTCTGCTTTGCCATTTTGTGGAGAGGTGTGCGGACACGTGAGACGAAAAGCGATGCCGTTAGTGGAGAAGAACTCACGAAGGCTAGCGGTAAGAAATTCACTGCCATTGTCACACTACAAACATTGCACAAGCGCATGAAATTGAGTAAGAATAAATGCAAAGAAACGTTGCAAGGTGGCACATGTGTCGGATTTGGCATGGAGAGGAAAGGTCCAAGAGTAGTGAGTATAATCATCCAAAATAACAAGATAATATTTGTAACCCGAAAAACTAACAATGGGAGAAGTCCACAAGTCACAATGTAAAAGTTGAAATGGCGAAGTGGTATAGTTTGTCGACATGGAGAAGGGAAGGCGGGTGTGTTTGCCCATTTGACAAGCAGTACATAGTGGAGACTTGTGAGCTTTATTACATTTGGATGAAATATCAAAGGGAAATGAGCTAAAGAAGAGGTGCCCGGATGTCCGAGCTGTTTATGCCAAAGACCCGAAGCGATAAGTGTGTAAGCCGCCGGTGTGGTGCCGCCATGATTGCCGGAGAAGTGGTAGAGGTCGTCGCCACTATCAGACCTCAGAAGCACCTCCTTGGTGTGAAGATCCCTCATGGAAAAACCAACGGGATCAAATTCCACTGAAACAAGGTTATCGCGTGTAAACTTCTGCACAGAGATGAGGTTTTGCACAATATTGGGAGATGACAAGATGTGAGTGAGGTAGAAAGGGCGAGGGGGGAGGCAAGTATTACCGAGGGCGACGACAGTTAGACGAGCCCCATTACCGACGATGATATGACGAGTATTATGCGCTAAAAGGGAATGAGACTCAAGCAAAGTACCTGGGTCCCCGGTGACGTGCTAGGACGCACCGGTGTCCATGATCCAATCGGCGTGGGGTGGGTAGGCGTGCCCCTGACTTAGCGCGGCGTGGAACATCGCAGCCGCATCCCAATAGTAAGGCA
The DNA here is from genome assembly GCF_003073215.2 of Triticum urartu. Classification (NCBI taxonomy): domain Eukaryota; kingdom Viridiplantae; phylum Streptophyta; class Magnoliopsida; order Poales; family Poaceae; genus Triticum; species Triticum urartu. The sequence continues at coordinate 607,312,285 of NC_053025.1, forward strand.
GCGCAGCGGCGTACGTAGGTGGTGGAGGCAGGGTTGGGGCAGTGGCGTAGACCGTGGAGTAGGCATGATGAGGTGCTCCTGGATGTGGGCCGAGAACGCCCGCGGAGTTGGGCGGAACCCATTGGGAGCGCGGTGCGAAGTAGCCCAGCCACGGCTGAGGCCTACAGCCAGCGCCAGCGGGATCTCCACGGCCCCGGCCACGCCTGCCACGGCCGCGCCCGCCACGACCGGCGTTGCGGTTTCCACCACCCGGATGACCACCGCCAGGATGGTCACCATGGCCGCCATTTGGAGCATGATCACCACCGCCAGGGGGAGCGCGGTCAACGCGGTCGGCACCGTGACCGCCACGCCCGTCGGCGCCCCGCTCGTCGTCGTTGCGGATGGCCAGCACCTGCGCGCCCTCGGTGCGCTTGCTGGTCGATGGCGAGTTCGGCAAGGACCAAACGCGACCGCGCCTAGGCGAACGTGGGGAGCGGCACGACGGATTGGATGATGGCGGCCGGCAGCTCGAACTTCTTGCCGACACTGTCTAGCATCTGCAGGGTCAGGGTTTGGTCGGTGACCGGTTCCCGGACGTCGGCAAGGGCGGCGGCGAGACCTTGGAGGCGACGATAGTACTCATTGATGGTGAGATCGCTGCGGACGCACGCCTTCACTAGTAGAAAAAGGGTCAAACTTGAAGCACATTAGTGTCGGTTTGTATTTGAGCCGGCACTAATGTATACATTAGTGCCGGTTCCAACGGCTAGCCGGGCCGCTTTCATTAGTACCGGTTCGTGGCGAACCTTTAGCACCGGTTCGTGCCACAAACCGGTACTAATGAGAGTGGTGGCAGGATGTTGTCAGACTGGGGCCCCTCCAGCCCCTTTAGTACCGGTTCTTGGCACGAACCGGTACTAAAGGTCGTCCTACATAAACCCTTCGTCCACCCGAGCTCGCTCTGTTCTTCCCCTTTCCCCTCTCCTCTCTCTGTTCTTCCCCTCTTCCTCTCGAGCTCATCACACATTTTGTCCAAAATTTGTCAAGATTTGAAGGCCCCCATCCATTCAAATGATCACAAAGGTTAGCAACTTTGTCCTTTCATCTCTCATTGCTAGATTAGCTCTTGCAATGCTTTATATAGTGATTAATTTGTGAGTTTAGTAATTTGGGAGGATATATATATGTGCTAGTATTTGATTTATATGCAATTTGAGGTCAAAAATAACACTTAGTTTGCATATGTAGGCGTGGTTTACTTAGTGCCTTCTAAATCTCCGTTGTAACCACCGTCGATTGCCCGCACCGTCCCGTCACCGGCACCACCTTGTGGTGAGCCTCTTGTTCATGAAATTTTATATAAAAATTGATGTTTGTGTGATTTGGATATATAGTTACTCGTATAATTATCTTACACGTACGTTGTTTGTTATACATATAGTGCCATGGTTTTGATATCCGTCCCCGTCGGCCCTCGTCCTTGTTATGATTCGGATGTGGTATATATATTCTCTTTTAAAACTAGTTGCATTTCGTTTTATGACAAATTATGCCCATCAAGTTGACATAGAAATTTTTTCTAGGAGGTATGTGAACCGGAAATTCCAACCGACCCTATTGTCGAGAGGTTAAATTTAGTTGAAAGAGAAAATGAGTACTTGAAAGAAAAATTGAAAAGAATTGAGGGGGAGAAGATGGAATTGGAGTTGCATGTTGCCGATGTCGTCGATGATCACAAGATCAAGATGGAGAAAATGCGCTTGAAGATTAGAAAGATTAGAAAATATGCCATCGATAGTGAGGCTTGGTATCATTATGTTGTTGGATCCATTGTTACCTTAGTTGCGATCTTGATCGCATTTGTTGTTGCATTTAAATGCTTTAGCTAGAGAGTTATTTGTTTGTTGCATTTAAGTGTTGTATGAACTTTATGTATGAACTTGTATTAATTTGGTCTATTCGGTGTTGTGTAATGAAGATGAGCCGGCAATGGATGTACGATGACCGATGCTCTCCCCAGTTCATTGAGGGCGTGCATACTTTTCTGCTTGCGGCTGAGGCAAACAAGCGGGCGGATGGTTTTATGCCTTGTCCATGTGCTGGCTGTAAGAATGGTCACAATTACTCTATGTCAAGAACCATTCACGTCCACCTGTTTAAGTCCGGTTTCATGCCCCACTATAATGTTTGGACCAAGCACGGAGAAAGAGGGGTTATGATGGAAGACAATGAAGAAGAAGAGGACGACGACAGCTATCCTGGCCATGGGTTCCCTGAATACGATGATACAACAATGGGGGAAGAAGCTGAGCCGGTAATGCGGGAAGAAGCTGAGCCGGCAATGCGGGAAGAAGCTGAAGAAGAGGCATCAGATGATCCCGTTGATGATCTAGGTCGGGCCATTACCGATGCAAAGAGAAACTACGCAAGTGATTTGGAGAAGAAGAAGTTGCAGCGCATGTTAGAGGATCACAAAAAATTGTTGTACCCGAATTGCGTAGGTGACAAGAAAAAGCTGGGCACCACACTGGAATTGCTGCAATGGAAGGCAGAGAATGGTGTATCTGACAAGGGATTTGGAAAGTTGCTCGTAATGATAAAGGATATGCTTCCAAAGGACAACGAATTGCCCGAGAGTACGTACGAAGCAAAGAAGGTTGTCTGCCCTCTAGGGTTAGAGGTGCAGAAGATACATGCATGACCTAATGATTGCATCCTCTACCGTGGTGAGTACGAGGATTTGAACGCTTGCCCGGTATGTGGTGCATTGCGCTATAAGATTAGTCGTGATGACCCTGGTGATGTCGAGGGCGAGCGCCCCAGGAAGAAGATTCCTGCCAAGGTGATGTGGTATGCTCCTATAATACCATGATTGAAACGTTTGTTCCAAAACAAAGAGCATGCCAAGGCGATGCGATGGCACAGAGAAGACCGTAAGAAAGACAGAAAGTTGAGAGTACCCGCTGACGGGTCGCAGTGGAGAAAAATCGAAAGAAAGTACGGGAAGGAGTTTGCAGATGACGCAAGGAGCGTATGGTTTGGTCTAAGCGCAGATGGCATTAATCCTTTTGGGGAGCAGAGCAGCAACCATAGCACCTAGCCTGTGACTCTATGTTTGTATAACCTTCCTCCTTGGTTGTGCATGAAGCGGAAGTTCATTATGATGCCAGTGCTCATCCAAGGCCCTAAGCAACCCGGCAACGACATTGATGTGTACCTAAGGCCATTAATTAGTTGAAGAACTCTTACAACTGTGGAATGGAACAGGTGTACGTGCGTGGGATGAGCACATGGGGGAAGAATTTGACCTAAAGGCGTTGCTGTTCGTGACCATCAATGATTGGCCTGCTCTCAGTAACCTTTCAGGAAAGACAAACAAGGGATACCGCGCATGCACGCACTGTTTGGACGATACCGACAGTATATATTTGGCTAATTGTAAGAAGAATGTGTACCTGGGACATCGTCGATTTCTTCCGAGCAGGCATCCCGTAAGAAAGAAAGGCAGGCATTTCAAAGGTGAGGTGGATCACCGGACGAAGCCTCGCCACCATACTGGTGCTGATGTACATGATATGGTCAAGGATTTAAAGGTGGTCTTTGGAAAGGGTCCTGGTGGACAACCTGTTCCGAATGACGCTGACGGACGCGCACCCATGTGGAAGAAGAAATCTATATTTTGGGACCTGCCCTATTGGAAAGACCTAGAGGTCCGCTCCGCAATCGACGTGATGCACGTGACGAAGAATCTTTGTGTGACCCTGCTTGGCTCCTTGGGCGTGTATGGGAAGACAAAAGATACACCCGAGGCACGAGAGGACCAACAACGTATGCACGGAAAAGATGGCATACATCAGGGTCATGCAAGCTACGCTCTTACCAAAGAAGAGAAGGAAATCTTCTTTGAATGCCTGCTCAGTATTAAGGTACCATCTGGCTTCTCGTCGAATATAAAGGGAATAATAAACATGGCAGAGAAAAAGTTCCAGAACCTAAAGTCTCATGACTGCCACGTGATTATGACGCAACTGCTTCCGGTTGCATTGAGGGGGCTTCTACCGGAAAGCGTTCGATTAGCCATTGTGAAGTTATGTGCATTTCTCAATGCAATCTCTCAGAAGGTAATCGATCCAGAAATCATACCAAGGTTAGAGAATGATTTGGTGCAATGTCTTGTCAGTTTCGAGTTGGTGTTCCCACCATCCTTCTTCAACATCATGACGCACTTCCTAGTTCACCTATGCGAAGAGATTAACATTTTGGGTCCTGTATTTCTACACAATATGTTCCCCTTTGAGAGGTTCATGGGAGTCTTAAAGAAATATGTTCATAACCGTGCTAGGCCAGAAGGAAGCATCTCCAAGGGCCGTCAAATGAGGAGGTCATTGAGTTTTGTATTGACTTTATTCCTGACCTTAAGCCGATTGGTGTTCCTGAATCGCGGCATAAGGGCAGACTGGATGGAAAAGGCACGCTAGGAGGGGAACAAATAATATGTATGGACGGACATTCTCTCACTGAAGCACACTACACAGTTCTACAGAATTCCGCCTTGGTGGCTCCGTATATGGATGAACACAAGAATTTGCTACGCTCCAAACACCCGGAGCGGTCTAATGACTGGATTACACGTGAACAAACCAGGAGTTTCGCCAGCTGGTTGCAGACACGTACCATGCAGGACACCTCTATTGAAGATGACCTGTACTTGCTGTCCCAGTTACCATCTTCGAATATAATGACTTTCAAAGGGTACAAGATAAATGGTAATACATTTTACACAATCGCCCAAGATAAGAAGAGAACCAACCAAAACAGTGGTGTCCGCTTTGATGCAGAAACCAAGACGGGAAAGGAAACATATTATGGTTATATACAGGACATATGAGAACTTGACTATCGACGTGGTTTGAAGGTCCCTTTGTTTCGGTGCAAATGGGTCAATATGACACGAGGCGGGGTAACGGAAGACCCGCAGTACGGAATGACAACAATGGATCTCAACAATCTTGCGTATGCAGACGAACCATTCGTCCTAGCCAATGATGTGGCACAGGTTTTCTATGTGAAGGACATGTCTACCAAGCCAAGAAAAAGAAAAGATAAGGAAGCGAATGCATCATACGATGAGCCAAAGCGGCACATAGTTCTTTCTGGGAAGAGAAACATCGTGGGAGTGGATGACAAGACAGACAAGTCAGAAGATTATGAAAAGTTTGATGAAATTGCTCCATTCACAGTGAATATTGACCCGAGCATCCCGTTAAATGATGAAGATTTTCCATGGTTACGGCGCAAAGGGACACACGCGAAGAAAATGTTTCACACCCAAAGATCTGGGATGTGATCGGCTTCACTATCATCACTTTCTTCCGTGTTTCACACCCAGAAGGGAATCTCTGTAATAGTTAGGGTAGTTAATTATGTGTTTTGGCATTTGAAACGCGAAAAAATTTTATGTGCAAACAAATTCTTTCATGCCTTTACTTGTTTTTAAAGTTAAGTTATTCACAAACTAGTGATTCACACTAATTTCAAATAATTCAAAATTTAAACTATTCAAATTTGAAAACTACGGGCACTAACAGAAAGTTTGTAATTTTTTGTACCTAAAGCAAAAATATTCACAAAGAAACTCTAAATACACAAAAAAACAACTCAAAAATAAATAAAGCAAAAAAATAAAAAAAGCCCGCCTACTAGGCCAGAGCGGTCTGCATACGACTAAAAACCCAACCTGTTGTTGGGCCAGGATGCAGGCCCGCAAAGGCCCAGTAGGCCAATAGGGCAGCACAGAACATGTAGGCCCAGTAGGCCTGCTTTGGAGAGGAGCTCGAGAGAGCTACCGCACGGGGGTTTATAAACCAGTGCGGTCGCCCCTCGGCTAGCGAGGTGGGACTAAACTTGCGCACCACACCTGCGCCAGTGCACCCCCTTTAGTACCGGTTCGTGGCACCAACCGGTACTAAAGGGGGGCCTTTAGTACCAGTTGGAGCCACCAACCGGTACTAAAGGGGGTGCGGTTCCCGCCGCTTGGCCCAGCCAAAACAGGCCTTTAGTACCGGTTGGTGGCTCCAACCGGTACTAAAGGTGCCTTCTATATATACAACACTTACGAAAATTTCATTCTCCCTCTGTTTCATCCTCTGTTTCCCCATTGAAGCACCGCCCGCGCGCCCCGATCGATCGACGCCGTCGCCGCGCCCGTCCCCGTCGCCGCCCTCGTCTCCGTCGCCGGCCCGGGCCCGTCCCCGTCGCGCCGTCCCCGCGTCGCTGCCCCCGCGTCACGCCCCGGCCCGTCGCCGCCCCCGGCCGTCGCCTCGCCGTCGCCGTCGCCCCGCTGTGAGCTCTCCCCCTCTAACCCCTCTCCCTCGCCCCCGGCGGCCACCATGGGCGCCGCCCCTCCCCGAGCCCATACACACACACAAGCATGATAAACACACACACACACACATGTACATATATATGAATTAATGCATGTATATATTAGTATATACGTATTTTGTATGTTTAATTAATTTAGATTTTTTAGATTATTATTTTTTCACTAGTATATATGTATGAATGCATGTTAGATGGATATAATTAGTGTTTAATTAGTATGGAAATTTTTTATATAATGTTGTTTTTCAGTTTTTTAATGGATGTATAAAAGTTGTGTTTTCTGTTTTTAGTGTTAGATGCTTAATTAGTATGAAATAGCATATAGAATTTTGACATATGCAATGATAGCATAATTAGTGTTATATAGAAATGTTAGAAATTTTAGTTATCAAAATCCAATCATTAAAAAATGTTACTTTTTGCGGGCATATAGCTAGTATTTGTTCTCGACGATGCTCGGCCCGCATCCTCGCCGTCGACCCGTCCGCGACGACGTCCGACTGACCCATGTCCGGGACTGGGCTCCGCCGGGCTAGCACTGGGAGGTGCTGCCTGGAGGGGCGCGCCGCTTGATGAGGAACCCGGCCCCGGGTCCCGTCGTCGACCCTGATCTTGTTTGGTGGCGTTCGCGTGGGCCAGTTTCGGTGCTGTAACGCTCCGAGACTGATGTGCCAGGTGTCCTCCAGTTATTCGTTGTCATTGCCGTGTCATTTGCTTGCGTGTTGCATCTTATCATGTCATCATGTGCATTGCATCTTCATGTTTTAAAACTTGCATCCGTTCGGGTTTCCCCACTTCCTTCCGTTGTCCGTTCTGAGCCCAAACACACTTGCACGCGCCCGCGGCATGTCCGAAATAGTATTTTATAAGTGGCCGGAAAATGTTCTCGGAATGGGATGAAAGTTGGTGTGCGGTGTTGTTTTGTTATTAGTAGACCGCCTGCCAAGTTTCATCGCGTTCGGAGTCCGTTTGACGCCCCAACGGATAACTATAGCGGCAATATAGCCGGTCTAACATCGGACGTTTTCGGTCTCCGAAAACAGTCGCCGGGCCTCTCTCTCTTCTCTTCTCTCAGCCTGAGGCCTTCTGCACAGTCCACTACCTACCGCCGGGCCTAGCCTAAGCTCTCTCATCAGCCCGCGGCCCTCCTCGCGCGCGCGCCCGAAAAGCTGTCCCGTACCCGACCCGGGCAGTCGTCACCGTTGGGTCCGGATCATCCCAAAACATCTCTAAAATATCTTCAGTTATTTGTTTGGTCCATCTAACCTATTCTATCTCGATCATCCAATTTTAATCGGATGATCCAAACTCCCCTCTTCTCTATATATAGTCCAACCTCATGCCTATTTTGGACTAAACCTAGCACTAGCCCTCCATTCCCGTGCAGCCGCCGCCGCCCCTTGTTTTCCGTGCCTGGCCAGCCCACAGCCGCCACCTCGCACCACCAGATCCACCACACCACAGCCAACTAACTTGTTGCAGCTCCCCACCGTCGATCTGGAGCGTCAGATTCAGATCGAACGGCCCCCGTCGCCCCAGTTCATCCCGCAGAGGCTCTGGATCCAACAGCCCCGTGCAGCGCTGCAAGGCCCGAGCGCCTCGTCTCCTCCCGTGCCTCCGTCCAGGACGGATCGGGAGCAGCACCTCCCTACGCCAGCTCGCCGGAGCAGAGCACCTCTCTACCTCGCGCCCCTCCTCTTTTCCTTTCCCCGTTGCGGTCTCCTTCCTCTCACGTCTCCTTCTCTCCCGTTCTACAGGAGCCACCGCCGCCAGGGAACCCCGCCATGGACGCCCGTCGAGCCGCCCCTAAGCTTCGTCCGCGCCGCCGTTTCCTGGATCCGCCCGTCTTCGCTGTCTCCGGCGCTGCCGGAGCCCCAAGACCCCTCCGCCAAGACCCGTCGTGGCCGCTGTTGTGCCCCGCCGCCACTTCCTGGTTCGACTGCCCGTGCGAGGAGACGACCAGGAGCAAGCCTAGCGCCCGCGTTGGCCGCTCCACCACGTCGTCCCAGCGTCTCCAGCGAGGCCCATCTGCGTGACCTACCGGCCTCCCTCCTCCACTGAGTGGGCCAAGGCCCATGGTGAGGCCAGCTGCGCGCCTAAGCCGGCCTGCCCGTGGGGCCGCCGCCAACCTCCCTCACTAACTGGGCTTGGCCCATGGTGAGCGCCCAGTCCGCCCAGTTTCAGCCTGCTGTGTTTTTTTTTCAGATCTGGGAATTTAGCTGTTATTCCAGAGAAAGCAGTTTTACAGAAAAGCCCTTCAAGTTCATGCATTTAATAACTAATTAACCATGCACCGGATTAAAATGATCTCTATATGTAATATGTCTAGAATTTTGTCTAGTTTAATAATATGCAACTTTCATCCATGTTTAACATGTTTAAAATGTTGTTTGTTTAAATTTGCTTAAATGACTTGCTAAAATGCTTTAATTCATAACTAAATAACCGTAGCTCGGATTTTAATAAACTTTATATGTAAATGGGGTAGAATTTTGCCTAGTTTAACATGGTGGCATCATCTTGCATGTTTAATAACTATAAAATATGGTTTAGGGCAGAACATGACCAAACCTAATATATGCACATGGGGATTTACCCGAATTGTTGTTCGTTGCTTCCAGCCTCATTTAAACTTGACTAGATAGGTAGTTTTACTTTGCTTCACCCTCTTGCCATGTTTAACAACATTTAATATTGTTGGGTACATAAACGAGATCGAACTAAATAATTGATGTGGTGCTCCATCAATATGCAACTCGTTGCATATTGAGCTCCACTTAATTTGTAGGATTGTTTGTGCACTTTGCCATGCCATGCTTCATTAAACCGGACATGCATCATACTCGATTATGCATCATGCCATGTTGATGTGTTGGTTGTTTACTATGTTGTTTGCTTCTTTCCGGTGTTGCTTCTTCGGGTTGGTTCCGATAACGTCATGTGTGTGAGGACCCGTTCGACTACGTCCGTTTGTCTTCTTCATGGACTCGTTCTTCTTCCTTGCGGGATCTCAGGCAAGATGACCATACCCTCGAAATCACTTCTATCTTTGCTTGCTAGATGCTCGCTCTTTTGCTATGCCTATGCTACGATACCTACCACTTGCTTATCATGCCTCCCATACTGTTGAACCAAGCCTCTAACCCACCTTGTCCTAGCAAACCGTTGTTTGGCTATATTACCGCTTTGCTCAGCCCCTCTTATAGCGTTGTTAGTTGCAGGTGAAGATTGAAGTTTGTTCCTTGTTGGAACATGGAGATTGTTCCTTGTTGGAACATTGTTTACTTGTTGGGATATCACAATATATCTTATTTAATTAATGCATCTATATACTTGGTAAAGGGCGGAAGGCTCGGCCTTATGCCTGGTGTTTTGTTCCACTCTTGCCGCCCTAGTTTCCGTCATATCGGTGTTATGTTCCCGGATTTTGCGTTCCTTACGCGGTTGGGTAATAATGGGAACCCCTTGACAGTTCGCCTTGAATAAAACTCCTCTAGCAATGCCCAACCTTGGTTTTACCATTTGCCACCTAGCCTTTTCTTTCCCTTGGGTTCTGCAGACTCAAGGGTCATCATTATTTTAACCCCCCCCCCCCGGGCCAGTGCTCCTCTGAGTGTTGGTCCAACCTGTCAGCCGCCGGTGGCCACCAGGGGCAACTCTGGGCTGGCCTACCGGAAGTTTAGACAATCTGAGTGTGCCCTGAGAACGAGATATGTGCAGCTCCTATCGGGATTTGTCGGCACATTCGGGCGGTGTTGCTGGTTTAGTTTTACCCTGTCGAAATGTCTTGTTGTACCGGGATACTGAGTCTGATCGGAATGTCTCGGGAGGAGGTCTATTCCTTCGTTGACCGTGAGAGCTTGTGATGGGCTAAGTTGGGACTCCCCTGCAGGGATTTGAACTTTCGAAAGCCGTGCCCATGGTTATGGGCAGATGGGAATTTGTTAATGTCCGGTTGTAGATAACTTGAACCTTAACTTAATTAAAATGAATCAACAGCGTGTGTCACCGTGATGGTCTCTTTCCGGCGGAGTCCGGGAAGTGAACACGGTGTTGGAGTTATGCTTGACGTAGGTTGTTCTAGGATCACTTCTTGATCATAGTTTCTCGATCGTGCTTTGCCTTCTCTTCTCGCTCTCATTTGCGTATGTTAGCCACCATATATGCTAGTCGCTTGCTGCAGCTCCACCTCATACCTTTACCTTACCCATAAGCTTAAATAGTCTTGATCGCGAGGGTGCGAGATTGCTGAGTCCCCGTGACTCACAGATACTTCCAAAACCAGTTTGCAGGTGCCGATATTACCGAGCAGGTGACGCAACCAAGCTCAAGGAGGAGCTCGATGAAGATCTTGTCCTTTGTGTTGTTTCGTTCTAATCGATCAGTAGTGGAGCCCAGTTGGGGTCGATCGGGGACCTTGTCGCTTTTGGGGTTCTTCTTTTATTTTGGGTTCCGTAGTCAGACCTTGAGTGTGTTTGGATGATGTAATGCTTTATTCATGTATTTGTGTGAAGCGGCGATTGTAAGCCAACTATGTATCTTTTTCCCTTATGTATTACATGGGTTGTGTGAAGATTACCTCACTTGCGACATTGCTTTCAATGCGGTTATGCCTCTAAGTCGTGCTTCGACACGTGGGAGATATAGCCGCATCGAGGGCGTTACAAGTTGGTAATCAGAGCCTTCCCCGACCTTAGGAGCCCCCACTGCTTGATCGTTATTAGCAGCCGTTGTTGAGTCTGGAAACATGTTTTGAGTCATTTAGGAATTATATATCAGAGAGTTTAGGAATTCTTTTTACTCCCCAGTCTCCTCATCGCTCTGGTAAGGAATCCTGACGTAGAGTTTTGACTCTTCTCTTCTCAAATTTCACTAAATTTTTTTTTAGGATCACGCGGGTATCTTGGAATCGTTCCGATGATTTTGTGACGAGAACATTGTCTTGGTGCCTCCTGTCAGGGGTTTTGTGGCAGTGTCCCGGGGAGTTGAGCTCCGAGGTGTTGTCGTCATAATTTTATCGTTGCAGTTCTAGAATACCTGAGTTTAGTACGCCGACATCGAAAATCTCTTTTATGCAGTTCGTTGGTGAGATAACCTCGACGCCACCCAGTACTGGGGCGGGAGTTCGGGAGTATTGCCATAACTTGTATAACGGATGTTTTTCGAAGGTTGAGGTAGATGATTTCCGAAGGTTTCTTGGTTATGTGTTGAAGGATGGATACAGCTGGATGTAGGATTTGCTATATTTGGGTGAGATATTATGCTTCCCCTGTATCCCCAACACCTGATTGCATAACCGGAAAGGTTCGTGAGTTTCATAAGTGGGAATTCAAGTAGCTCTTAGGATATCTTTCCGACAGATGTATGATATGAAATTGGGGTTCGACTTCTAGTGGTCCGCCTATCCATGGTTGGTTTTACAGTGGTCTCGTTGTGTCTTAAAGAGTCCTTGGCTATGCTGACTCGGGGACGCTTCGTATGTCATGTGCACTGCCTTGTACATGATGGTGCTGTACAATCGAGCCCGTGTAGGCCCCACCACGAAAACTTCGGACGAAATCTCTATCATATGTTTGTTCTGGCTTATTCTGCAAGCCAACCCTTTGTTTTTGTTTTGAGTTGTGGGATTCGAGTTGCTTCAATGTCAAGTGTTGATTCCATACCTTCCCCAAATGGTGTTCTCATATTCCTATGTGAATACTAGTCCTTCTCGATCATCAAGTTTGTAAGGTCAATTCTTTTCAACCGGTGTGCTTCTCTTCTAGTGGATCCGAACATTTCAACATCCGCAAGATCCAATCGTAGCTTTCTCAACGGTGTCGTTTTCTTCCATCCCAAGTTGCCTTTGTTTTCCCACCCACCCACCCTTTTTCTTCAACGATTCAGATTTCTTAATCAAGTATCCATTTTATTGTTGTGAAGTCTCTTCATTCCTTTTTCCGCCAATGTTCTTATTCGGTGATTCTCATGAAGATACTAACGAAGTTTCTAGTTCATCATTCTCCATTCTTTCCTTTTCCGGTGGATCCAATTCAAGCTTTCGGTGTCAATCATATTCTTTTCTGTATTTCAAATGCTTTTCTCGTGCCGGTGCACCTCATAACCATTCATTTCTCGCTATTCATTTGTTTCGGAGTGCTCAAGATATCTCAGAAGGATCGTCTTGTCATTCAAGATCTGTTAATCCTATTTTAAGGATGTTTATCTCATTCAAGCTATTTAACTCAACCGGTGCAATCTCTCCTTCTAATCATTTCAACGGTGTTTTCTTTTGAGTGGGCCCTAACCCACAGGTCTTTTCCCAGGATCTTACCTGACTCTTCTTATTTTTCTGGAGCTTCTCAAATTCTTTTCTAAAGTTTGACGTAAGAACGAATTATCATTAGTCAAATGCTTTTCTCCAAGATCTTTCTTTTCTTTTCATCATTGGTTCAACCTTTCTAATTTATATTCCGGAGTGCCTCAACAACTAATGGTGGTGTTTGTCGTCGTCTTCCTCATCATTTGAAGACCGAAGAAGATTTTGCCTCCATATCTTATCCGTTCTCTTCAAGATTCATGATTCTAGCTTGTTGCCATCCTTTCATAATTGTTTTTCGATTGTGAGAATTCTTTTCACCTATCCGGAGCATTACAAGAGTATTTCAGTTTGTTTTATCCGGAGCCCATCATCTCAGAAGTATTCATTCTCAGCTTTTAGCTATGGTTCTCCAAATCTTACCAGTGCATCGTTCAAGTGATCTCTAATCAGTCGTGATTCCTTCGTTCTCATGGATCTAAACTCTCTCATGTATCTTCGTTCATTTGCTAATTCTTCCCTGTGTTTCTTTATCTTCTAATCGTTCTTTTTCAATTCTTACGGTGGTTCTCCAAAGATTCTTTTCCTTCATTATCATATCAATTTACTCGTTGTTTAAATCCTTCCGGTGGTTCGTGGAAGACTTTCTCAAGTTTGCGCTGTATCTATCTTAATCCTTTCTACGAGAATAAGTAATATGTCAAATCCGTTGATTGTCATCAATTTAATTGGTGAAGGATAAGCATAATGTAATTCGTATTCTTGTTTCATCGAGTAAATTTAATTCCTTATTCCGGAGGTTCATCAAAATTCTTGATTTCTTTTGTTCATCTTTCCTTTCCGGAGCTCCAAGTTATTTCAATTATATCACCACGGAGATTCATCTAAATCGTCGCAAGGCTTTGCTTGGGTTTTCAACTTCTCTTTCCTTTTGTTTGATCATCCTTTTATTACCGGAGTTCCTCATGGTGGTTCCTTGGGTTTTCCGTTAGCGGCAAGTTGTCACCCCATAATTTTGAGATGTCTTCTATAAGTCCATAACAAGCTTACTCTTTTCGTTGTTGATTTCCCAACAACTTCGTAAAATCGTTATTTTAAGGATGCCTTTCAAATTCTATTGTGGTAGAAGATGTCATTTTCTTCTCAACTCTTTCCTTTCCAACCATTTCGTTCGACCCTTCTCCTAAAGATGCCTTTTCAAGCTCTTTTGTGGCAGAAGTTGGTATTTTCTTCTCAATTCTCCTATGACAATTATCTATCTTCTATTCTTTTGTTCCGGAGGCATTGTGATGTTGCTTTCTTCAACCATCATCTCGTTTCATCAAAAGATCATGTTCTTTTCATGCCTATTCATTTAACCGGAGTGTTGTGCCATTTTGCTCAAGTTCTTTTCGCCTTATCAAGCCTTTCATATCTGTTCAACCGGAGTGTTGTCTGAGATCTTTCTTACCCCTTGTTAATTTCATTCAATAGTTCCGGAGGCAGTGTGTTGTGATTTCATCAAGCATCTTCTCACCTTACCAAGTTCTTATTCTATTCCTTTTCTTTTCAATCGGAGTGCTGCCCGAATTTGTTCTTCCTTGTTCCTTTTCCTAACGGAGTGCTTTCAACTTCGTTCATTCTCGTTGCATTCTTTCTTTCAATTTTTCAACCTCTCAAGGTTCTTTGGTTTCACTCATTGGTCAAAGAAGCAACTTAGTTTTACCTCTTCTCGTTCTATTCCGTTGTTCCTCCGGTGCCATTCTAGATCTCGGGACGAGATCCTCTTATAGTGGTGGAGTGTTGTAACGCCCCGAGACTGATGTGCCAGGTGTCCTCCAGTTATTCGTTGTCATTTCCGTGTCATTTGCTTGCGTGTTGCATCTTATCATGTCATCATGTGCATTGCATCTTCATTTTTTAAAACTTGCATCCGTTCGGGTTTCTCTACTTCCTTCCGTTGTCCGTTCTGAGCCCAGACACACTTGCACGCGCCCGCGGCATGTCCGAAATAGTATTTTATAAGTGGCCGGAAAATGTTCTCGGAATGGGATGAAAGTTGGCGTGCGGTGTTGTTTTGTTATTAGTAGACCACCTGCCAAGTTTCATCGCGTTCGGAGTCCGTTTGACGCCCCAACGGATAACTATAGCAGCAATATAGCCGGTCTAACGTCGGACGTTTTCGGTCTCCGAAAACAGTCGCCGGGCCTCTCTCTCTTCTCTTCTCTCAGCCTGAGGCCTTCTGCACAGTCCACTACCTACCGCCGGGCCTAGCCTAAGCTCTCTCATCAGCCCGCGGCCCTCCTCGCGCGCGCGCCCGAAAAGCTGTCCCGTACCCGACCCGGGCAGTCGTCACCGTTGGGTCCGGATCATCCCAAAACATCTCTAAAATATCTTCGGTTATTTGTTTGGTCCATCTAACCTATTCTATCTCGATCATCCAATTTTAATCGGATGATCCAAACTCCCCTCTTCTCTATGTATAGTCCAACCTCATGCCTATTTTGGACTAAACCTAGCACTAGCCCTCCATTCCCGTGCAGCCGCCGCCGCCCCTTGTTTTCCGCGCCTGGCCAGCCCACAGCCGCCACCTCGCACCACCAGATCCACCACACCACAGCCAACTAACTTGTTGCAGCTCCCCACCGTCGATCTGGAGCGTCAGATTTAGATCGAACGGCCCCCATCGCCCCAGTTCATCCCGCAGAGGCTCTGGATCCAACAGCCCCGTGCAGTGCTGCAAGGCCCGAGCGCCTCGTCTCCTCCCGTGCCTCCGTCCAGGACGGATCGGGAGCAGCACCTCCCTACGCCAGCTCGCCGGAGCAGAGCACCTCTCTACCTCGCGCCCCTCCTCTTTTCCTTTCCCCGTTGCGGTCTCCTTCCACTCACGTCTCCCTCTCTCCCGTTCTACAGGAGCCACCGCCGCCAGGGAACCCCGCCATGGACGCCCGTCGAGCCTCCCCTAAGCTTCGTCCGTGCCGCCGTTTCCTGGATCCGCCTGTCTTCGCTGTCTCCGGCGCTGCCGGAGCCCCAAGACCCCTCCGCCAAGACCCGTCGTGGCCGCCGTCGTGCCCCGCCGCCGCTTCCTGGTTCGAGTACCCGTGCGAGGAGACGACCAGGAGCAAGCCTAGCGCCCGCGTCGACCGCTCCACCACATCGGCCCAGCGTCTCCAGCGAGGCCCAGCTGCGTGACCTACCGGCCTCCCTCCTCCACCGAGTGGGCCAAGGCCCATGGTGAGGCCAGCTGCGCGCCTAAGCCGACCTGCCCGTGAGGCCGCCGCCAACCTCCCTCACTAACTGGGCTTGGCCCATGGTGAGCGCCCAGTCCGCCCAGTTTCAGCCTGCTGTGTTTTTTTTCAGATCTGGGAATTTAGCTGTTATTCCAGAGAAAGCAGTTTTACAGAAAAGCCCTTCAAGTTCATGCATTTAATAACTAATTAATCATGCACCGGATTAAAATGATCTCTATATGTAATATGTCCAGAATTTTGTCTAGTTTAATAATATGCAACTTTCATCCATGTTTAACATGTTTAAAATGCTGTTTGTTTAAATTTGCTTAAATGACTTGCTAAAATGCTTTAATTCATAACTAAATAACCATAGCTCGGATTTTAATAAACTTTATATGTAAATGGGGTAGAATTTTGCCTAGTTTAACATGGTGGCATCATCTTGCATGTTTAATAACTATAAAATATGGTTTAGGGCAGAACATGACCAAACCTAATATATGCACATGGGGATTTACCCGAATTGTTGTTCGTTTGCTTCCGGCCTCATTTAAACTTGCCTAGATAGGTAGTTTTACTTTGCTTCACCCTCTTGCCATGTTAATCAACATTTAATATTGTTGGGTACATAAACGAAGATCGAACTAAATACGTTATGTGGTGTTTTGGCAATATGCACCCCGATGCATATTGAGCTCCACTTAATTTGTAGGATTGTTTGTGCACTTTGCCATGCCATGCTTCATTAAACCGGACATGCATCATACTTGATTGTGCATCATGCCATGTTTATGTGTTGGTTGTTTACTATGTTGTTGCTTCTTTCCGGTGTTGCTTCTTCGGGTTGGTTCCGGATAACGTCGCGTTTGTGAGGACCCGTTCGACTACGTCCGTTTGTCTTCTTCATGGACTCGTTCTTCTTCCTTGCGGGATCTCAGGCAAGATGACCATACCCTCGAAATCACTTCTATCTTTGCTTGCTAGTTGCTCGCTCTTTTGCTATGCCTATGCTGCGATACCTACCACTTGCTTATCATGCCTCCCATATTGTTGTAACCAAGCTCTAACCCACCTTGTCCTAGCAAACCGTTGTTTGGCTATGTTACCGCTTTGCTCAGCCCCTCTTATAGCGTTGTTAGTTGCAGGTGAAGATTGAAGTTTGTTCCTTGTTGGAACATGGAGATGTTGTTCCTTGTTGGAACATGTTTACTTGTTGGGATATCACAATATATCTTATTTAATTAATGCATCTATATACTTGGTAAAGGGTGGAAGGCTCGGCCTTATGCCTGGTGTTTTGTTCCACTCTTGCCGCCCTAGTTTCCGTCATATCGGTGTTATGTTCCTGGATTTTGCGTTCCTTACACGGTTGGGTTATAATGGGAACCCCTTGACAGTTCGCTTTGAATAAAACTCCTCCAGCAGGCCCAACCTTGGTTTTACCATTTGCCACCTAGCCTTTTTCCCTTGGGTTCTGCAGACTCAAGGGTCATCTTTATTTTAAATCCCCGGGCCTGCTCCTCGAGGACGGGGTTGCGCAGGTGGCCTGCCCTGCAGTGTTTGGCTGCCGAGAGCGATCAGCACCGGGCGGTTGGCTCTTAGCCAGGGGCAACTCGCGCTGGCCTGGGGCCCTACTTTGCGCAGTTTGGGAATTTTTAGGTGTGCTGAGAACGAGATTACTGCGTGGGCAGGCTGCCGAGCTAGTGCAAGGATTCTGGGTGTCCGACAGTTCGGGCGGTGTTTGCTGGTTTTAGTTTACCCTGCGTCGAATAGTGTTTGTGTACTCGGGATAGTTGCCGGTCTGATCGGTGAATGTCTGGGACGGGAGGTCTTTTCGCTCCTCGTTTCTGGACGTGGCAGGGTGTGATGGGGCTATAAGGGTCTGTGGACTGCCCTTACAGGGAATTTTGAATTCTCGTCTCGGCGTACATACGGTCCGGAGGCGGGCGCGCGCGAGGCTGGATGGCGGCTGTTAGTGTGGCGGTGAGAGGTTCGTGCTGCGGTCGGTGCTAGAGTGTCTCGCGGGCGGCTTCCGGCCGGGATGTGTGCGAGTTGGATAACTGTTGGGAGGACCTTAACCTTGGTGAGGTTTTTAGGACGCGGAGGTCGTCGCGGCCTGCGGGGCGTGCGATGGACGAGTCGCCGCACCCAGGGGCAACAGGATCGCTAGAGGCGGGCGGATGGCTCAGCCAGACCGTGCTCTGTGTATGCCGGCGGAAGGTCCTTGGCGTCGGCCGGTTCGTTTGCTTCCGTGATGGTCTCTGCTCGGCGGGAGTCCGGGGAAGTGAACACGGTGTTGGAGTTATGCTTGACGTAGGTTGTTCTAGGATCACTTCTTGATCATAGTTTCTCGATCGTGCTTTGCCTTCTCTTCTCGCTCTCATTTGCGTATGTTAGCCACCATATATGCTAGTCGCTTGCTGCAGCTCCACCTCATACCTTTACCTTACCCATAAGCTTAAATAGTCTTGATCGCGAGGGTGCGAGATTGCTGAGTCCCCGTGACTCACAGATACTTCCAAAACCAGTTTGCAGGTGCCGATGTTACCGAGCAGGTGACGCAACCAAGCTCAAGGAGGAGCTTGATGAAGATCTTGTCCTTTGTGTTGTTTCGTTCTAGTCGATCAGTAGTGGATCCCAGTTGGGGTCGATCGGGGACCTTGTCGCTTTTGGGATTCTTCTTTTATTTTGGGTTCCGTAGTCGGACCTTGAGTGTGTTTGTATGATGTAATGCTTTATTCATGTATTTGTGTGAAGTGGCGATTGTAAGCCAACTATGTATCCTTTTCCCTTATGTATTACATGGGTTGTGTGAAGATTACCTCACTTGCGACATTGCTTTCAATGCGGTTATGCCTCTAAGTCGTGCTTCGACACGTGGGAGATATAGCCGCATCGAGGGCGTTACAGGTGCGGAGGGAGCCGGCCCCGCCGAAGGTGGTATGTCGCCGTGTCAGGGAGGAGGACGAGCACGTCCATCGCTACATGGTTGCATTAGAGGGCGGCAGGTTCTCCAATACCTGGCAGTTTCTTCAGGGATCTCACTTCAGCTATCATCCTGTGAGGGTTCCTTCTCTTTGGGTGTCCACCGCCCGCGCCGCAGGAACCACGAGTGTCCTAGATTCTTCTGTAGTATTCGATCTTTAATTAGCTACCTAGCCAGTGATGTACTATTCAATATTATATATTATTCGAGACGATGTATTCAAGATTATATCTATTATTCGAGACGATGTATTCGAGATTATATCTATTATTCGAGACGATGTAATTTGAATACTAAATTGTTTTATATTTCTTTTGGCATAGTTAAATAAAAGCTATGGCGGACAATACCGACAGAGAGGGAGAACAGACCATGTTCGATATAATACGCGGGCCAGATGATGATCAGAATGAAGAAGATTATGACGGCTCCGAATTTCTAAACAACACCGGAGAGGGTGATATGATATTCGATCGTGACGACCGAATTGATGAAGTCATGACCGGCGAGGTATATATATTTATATAAGCAGGCATCTGGTGATCATCACATGTTTTAAATGAGTTGAAGATATATTAACGAATCGATCTTTCTTCTTTCAGCCATCCGGATCGAGCAAATCTTCAGGCAACAGGACGAAACGAGGCCCGAACAAAAAGTTGAAGGAGGGCGTAAAGTATAATATCGAGGAAATCAAACCTAATGGCGAACCATTAGCGCTTAAGAAGATTGCGGACAAGTTCGTTCGTCAGTGCGGAGTTCTTGTGAAGGACCAACTCCCGATCTCCCTTCAAGAATGGAGAGAGCCAGCAAAGCCACGTCCAGATCTTACTTTTGTTGACGACAGACAAAAAATTCTGCTTTGGGATACTCTCATGGAACATTTCACCCTACCAGATCATTTCATAGAAGCAGATGTGCAGAAAGTCAAGGACGCTGCTCTTAGGAAGATGGCGGTTGCATTCAAGAACCACAAGAATCGTGAATGGGACAAGTACGTCAAGGGAGGAAGGAAGACTCCAGTATTCGAGGGAACACTAGAGAATCAAAGTGCTCATTGGGACGATTTCGTGAAATTCAAGGATTCAGAATTAGCTAAGGAACGGTCGAGAATAAACAAGAAGAGTGCCGAAAAAAAGGATAAGTTCCATAAGCTGGGGCCAGGTGGCTACGCGGTGGCAATGCCTAAGTGGGATAAGTCTGAGAAAGAGATGGAGGATGCAGGTGTCACTCCGGTTACTAAGAGCTGCCCCCCCCAGGTGCAGGACTTGGTTCTATGCGCATGGGGGGGAGTTGGACCCGAAGACAGGCAAAGTTTCGACGAAGGCATGTCTAAACGGAGCCGACGATAATATACTTGTTGCAATAGAAGAGGCTCGAGCGGGGGTGTTCCAGCCCAACAGAGAGAACGACGAGCTTATGCGTGCCCTAGGAAATCCTGAACACCCGGGATGAACACGAGGCAAGGGCGCTATTCCGTGGTATGAGGGGTTTTCGGACTGGAACACCGACTACAGAACCCGTGCGAGAAGGAAGATTGCGGAGGAGAAGCGGAGGAAGATGGACGAGGAGAAGAGGAAGCTGGACTATGAACGCCTTCAAGGCCTAGAATCAGCGCACGCGGACTTGGTAGTCAAATTCCAGCGGCAGCAGGAGCAGATCGACTCACTTAGCCAGCAAAGGGGGTCTCAGCAGCTGCAGCAGCTAGCGGATGATCTAGCATTGGATACCACCGCCCCATCCATGCCGAGAAGCAGCGTGGGTTCCACCCCGTTTGACGCAATGCTGGATAGATACCCCGTGGATGACATCACGGAGAACACTAACTACGAGCTACACTTCAAAATTAAGAACATATCCTTGAAGGTGGCGGACGGCGTTGCTTATACAAATTCCCCCGATGCAACCTTCCATTGCAACCCGATTCCAGCAGGCTATGCTCGTGTCGTGGTTGATGAGGTGGTGGACCAATATTCGGGGCTAGAGCTTGACATTCCTGGAGGTGACGAGGAGCACACACTCGGAGATGCCAAACATCGTATCATCCTATGGAGAAAGGATTGCATCATCTTTCGAAGGCCACCGACACCGCGTCACCTGACTCCTCGTCGAAGTTCGCCACCGAATCAGCAGACTCCCGCTCCTCCAAGTCCACCAATGCGTGAGGCCACTCCTCCTCCTCCAAGTTCGGCAAGGTGTCAGGCCACTCCTCCTCTAAGTCTGACACAGTGTCAGACGTCCACTCCTCCTCCAAGTCTGGCACAACCTCAGGCCACTCCTCCTCCAAGTCCGGCACAACTTCAGGCCACTCCTCCTCGTCCAACTCAGCCCCGTCAGCCGTCTCCGCCGCCTCAGCAATCGCAGAAGAGACACCCCGCAGCTATGGTGCGTAGCGCTACGAGTCGAGGTCATAGTACAGGAAGTACAGGCGGAGGCAAGCGATATAAATATGGTCCAAACCTCACTACTCCTCTTCCTGAGAGGGCTTACGACAGGACCGAGGAGCAAACCAATGCCATAGTGCGGGCAGAAGTCGACGCCCATTTTGGACCGAAACCGCCACCGCCGCCAAGGGAGAAAGTGCCTGTGGAAGTAGTTGACCACTTCATTCGTATGGCTCAACCAGCAGCTCCTAAGCCTGTTGACACAGACTATGAGCGCCACATCAGGAAGTTACATTGACAACGTCTACAGAAGGAGGCGAGCTCGAGCTCGAGCAAACAACAAGCAGCTGTCAAAAAATGCGGGAAAACTGTTGCCCAGCTGGGAGAACAGGCGGCGCAATCGATCCCCCCGTTTGTTATGCCGCCAACAACACGTGACAGTACGCGCGCCTAATATTATTGTGGGCAAACAGTTTATGTTCCCGAGGTGGGCAATGTGGTAATAACCCAGGAGCATATAATGCAGGCTGAAACTCTCAACATCACTATTGGACAACTCCTCGAGATCGAGGACATGCCTGTGCTTACAGAGGAGGAAATAAAATGGAAATATGCCCGGGGCCAACCTTTGGTCAAGCCAGAAGAGGTCAAGAAGCTCCCAACGAGAATGTATGAATTGCGTCAATGGTACATGGACATTACCAAGAGATCCGATCGAGAGTCCCTCATGGTGCAAGTCAAGAAGGATCATTACTACCATCAGAAACTTGTGACCGTTGAGTATTCTGAACTGTTTCAGTTATACAATCAAGACGCACTCGACAAATCTATCGTCAGTTGCTATTGTCTGTAAGTGATTTCTTTCTGTAATTTAAGTCTCAAGCTAGCTGTAGTGATCCTTTTGATCAATCATTACCTGTAATTATCCTCACTATATTTTTTTCTGTGGTATTATGCAGGATGAAGATGTATGGAATGAGAAAAGGTGGACGCTATGGCATTGGGTTCATTGACCCAAACACCGTTAATGAATACACATGGAAAATAAACAAGCATCATGAAAAGCAGGTAGAGGACAGCATGCTAGAGTTCTTGAAGCTCCTCAAATACAATGAAGATATACTACTTCCTTACAACTTTCAGTGAGTCACACTTTCTTGTACTACAAATTCTCTGTTTTTGCCTACTAGCTAGCTACATGTTTTTGCTTACATATGCCCGCTTAATTAAGACATGCAAACGTGTGTGCATGCAGATTTCACTGGATCTTGTGTATCATTAAAGTTGACGCCGGAACAGTTGAAATACTGGACTCACTACTCAAAGCAAATAGTGACTATAACATCTTGTTTGGGATAGTCAACATGTAATTTCAATCATTATTAACTATATATCTCGGCCTATTTAGTTCGTCATTTCATGATATGAACTATTTAATAACCCCTTTATTCATTTTCTTTGTCGGCGGGCAGGGCTTGGGCAAGGTTCATCAGCGTCAGGGAAGGCGAATGGAAACGACAGCTGAAATGATTTCGACCCAAGGTAAGTAATTAAGTAGTAGATCTCAAAGACAGAAATGGGTACGCTTGTCAGAACACTATTCACAATTTTTACACCATTATCGATATCTAGTCACACAACTAATACACATGCATATTGATCTCCTTCTTAACAGTTCAAAGAGGTGCGGGACAAGCTCCTAGAAACGGAGCGCGTAGAAGCACTTCAAGAGGAAATAGCGGGATTTTTGCTCGACCGGGTCATAAATCCGAAGGGAGAATACTATTACCCGCTACCGCCCCCATCGACCAGGTCATGAACCACTTCCAATTGTCATCGTGCTCCGAAGGCACCAATTAGGCTAATGCCACTGGCTCCGAAGGCAACATGCATATGTAGGAGAAATTGTATATAGCTATACATGTGTGTATGTGTGAATTAATATGGTGGTTTGTGAGACATTGATGATATATATATGATTGGTTCTACTAGAAATGCTATATATATATATATATATGCATAACGTGTAAAATGTGTAGTATCGTAAAATACCAGCAAACGAAAAAGAATTAAAATGGAAAACACAAAATTAAATGAAAAAGAAATCATAAAACCAAAAAAACCCCAAACATTTTAGTACCGGTTGGTGTTACCAACCGGTACTAAAGGGCTCCCGGCCCCCGGAGCTGGCTCGTGCCACGTGGTTGCCCTTTAGCACCGGTTCGTGTTGAACCGGTACTAAAGGGGGGGGGGGGCTTTAGTGCCCACACTTTAGTGCCGGTTATGGAACCGGCACTAAAGGGCCTTACGAACCGGTGCTATTGCCCGGTTCTGCACTAGTGCTTGAACTCCTGGCCGAGGTGCATCACGTGTCCGGCCTCGTTGGCGAGGAAGTACTCATGGAGGCGTTGCCAGATCATGTAGGCGGTGGAGTCGGGCGGTGCGACGAGATCGAGAAGATCGCCTTTGATGGTGGAGAAGAACCAGAGGTGGATAGTGTTGTCATCGTCACGCCACTGGGTTTCGGCGAGGCACGTCGCGGCCCCGGGCCGGACGTGCGTTTTTGCGTGGTACCGCACGAAGAGGACGTTCAGGTAGTTGCGCCAGCGGGTGAAGTTGGCCCCGTCCAGGGCCAACTTGAAGTCGACGACCCCGGCGATGCTCGGAGGAAGGCCGCCGGGAGGGGGAGTGGTGGCGGGCACAGAAAGAGGGATCGGGGGAATGGGGTTTGGTGGGGCTGGAGCGAGAGGCAAGCCTCCGAAGAGGGTGGGATCTGGGGTGAGCGATGCGCGAGGACGCTCTGCGGCAGCTGTAGCGGCGGCGAGTTCGTCGGCAGAGGGGGTGTGGCCAAGGCCGCTGTAGATGGGAGAGGGAGGTGGGCTGGTCGACATGGGAGAGAGAGAAACCTAAGCTCTGATTACCAAGAAGAATAACGGAATGACTCAGCGCATCTATTACATTATACACGGAGGCACGTAGCCGATCTCCCTACATGCAAGGAGTGGATGGCGTGAGTGGAGTTACAGGCGTGAGACTAGGACCTAGTTACAACAGCCATCACACACAATACAGGTACATGTAACGTTACAATTCAACAATAAGCACGAGAGATTAGCATCGTCGCCGCTGCCGTTAGTAACACACCCTATCTTATCTTTGATCTCTCGGTGCCGGTGGCGTCACACAATATTTCGTTCATGTTATACGCACCAGACGTTTTTGCACGGATATTTGCTGATCAGTGGGTCCGTGCATGCACACATGATTTATTCCATTGGCAAACTGGTTGATCACTAAATCCATTTGACCAGTACAAGTGTATGCGTTAACGTGACTGGGCCTGCAAATTCATAAATACTATATTTTCCCTTTTTCCCTTGAAGATCACCAACTAATTATTTATGAGAAATTTGATATTTTTTATCATCAATTATATACTCATTGACATGATCTGAGGAGGTTCTGTTCATACAAAATAGATTAAATATATCTATGCATCATATGGTAAAAATGGAGTCAAATAATGGGATTTGGAACAAAATAGTTCTGCATCAATCTATCATGAGCGTCTACCGGTTCTCTCCGCAAGAACTCGCCATGTTTTGGCCGCTTGTTCTTGTGCACCATCGTCAGCATTGCAATATCCTCCTCTTCGCCCAAATCAAATTCTTCATCGGAGGATGAAGAATCATAGTCATAGGAACTCATCTAAATAATTAAAAATCTAAGTCAATGATCTATTTTATTGCAATATAAAAAAGATTGAAAAAAGATATTACCTTGACCGGGCGGAGCCGCGCTGACGACGGAGCGCGGGGTGGCTGCAGAGACGACGGAACAGATCTACGGAGGACCGGTGACGGCTGATGGCGGTCGGTGGCGAAGGAGGTATGCTGGTGTGGCTGCGAATCGGCGAGTGGGCGACGGGGAAGCGGCGGGTCAGGGCGGGATTGCGGCGTCGTCGTCTAAAAAACTGCTCTTTTGCTTGTTCTACTTAAGTTGAATAGAATTATAAATAATGCGACTGTTCTCATATATAATTTTTTTGTGTCGCCATATATTATACATATAAGTTCAGATGATAAAGAATATATTGCGTGGTTCCAACTTCTTCATTTAGGGCATTGGTATCAAACACAACATATATATGAAACGAGCTACTTATGACACATGAAATAGCATGCCTGAACGGAAGGCATGATAATAAGCTTGCATGACATAATAGACATTATATATTTACCTAAGCACATGACATAATAGACATTATATAGGTAGTGCTCTCAGCGAAGGTCTTGGACCGGTCGATGACCCACACCTCTGCTAGCACAGAGTCCGTGAGGACCTAGTCTGGCGTGACGTCCAAGGACATCTGATGATGGCGGCGTCGGACCGCGGTCATGGAGGGACCGCTCGAACGGAAGCTCCAGTTCTCACCGGAACCCCTCCCCCGTCACAGCGGCCTACTTAAATAGGTCGGGCAGGCGGACTGATGCCTCTTCAAGACAACACAATGTCTGCATACAATATAAGTAAATCCAACTTGTCAACAGTATTGTGTGGTTCCAACTCTTCCATTTAAATTTTTGGTATTACGCACAACATATCAACACAAGTTGACACGCATGAAATAACATTCCTGAATGGCTCAACATATCAAACAAGCTAGTTATGAAGCACATGAAATAACATGACTCAATGGCTGGCAACCGACTTGTCATGTTGAAGGTTCGGTGACAAGCTTACCCAAGGAACAATGCAAGACATAATAGGCATTATAGATTGCTTAAGCACATGATGAACTAGATAAAGATCCATATAGATCTACGGACCTCAGTAGTGGACGACATCCCTTCGGCGGAGACCTTACGAACATATCATGCAGGAAACACTTGGACTGATGTAGAAACTATGAAATTTGGGCAAATTTGCTCTTTCATAGTAGTATCACCACACGCTGAGGCGGCACGGACGTCTTCATGGTGGTCTTGGACCGGTCGCTGACCTAGGGGCCCGTGAGGACCAATTCTGACGAGACGTCAGGCGAGGGCGGCGCCGGACAGCAGTTATGGAGGGACCGCTCAAGCAGGAGCTCTAGTTGTCGTTGGAACTCCTCATATGTAGCGGCAGCCTCGTCGAGGAGGGGGCGGGACTGCTGCTCCTCGTCATCCGAGGAGAGCTCAACAGAGATAACAAGAAATGCACTAGGCCATGATTAATTTCTCTGTTGTAGTACTAGCCTACTACGATAAGGACTACTAGCTAGCTAGCCAGCTCAGGCTTTAGCTACACAAGCCACTCTGTTAGCACTAATCTTATCATGACGTATCAGCATAGTTTTATGTTTCGTTCTGCATGTAGTTTAGGTAACCAAGCAGCTTGCTATGCGGCTGTACGTGCGTAGGAGTTTTTGTTCAGCAGGGATGCAAGGCGAGATGCCCGAGATGGTCGTTTGATGGGACGAAAGCGGCGAGATGCCGGATGCTGCGTGAAATGACTCAGGTGTGTGAGGCGGTGCTGCATGAACAAGTAGAAGCCAACGCACGTTCAGTATTGGTATATAGTATAGTCGGATGGGTTTGTTATGCATGCGTGACTTGTTAGTGTTGCATGCCTAGTCTTGAAGACCCTAGAGAGAATCTAGGAAGGAGATTAGTGCATGGAGTCAGTGGCCGGTGTGGCATCCTGGTGGTTACTGCTTGAGTGGCATAA
Organism: Triticum urartu; assembly: GCF_003073215.2. Classification (NCBI taxonomy): domain Eukaryota; kingdom Viridiplantae; phylum Streptophyta; class Magnoliopsida; order Poales; family Poaceae; genus Triticum; species Triticum urartu. The sequence continues at coordinate 607,339,240 of NC_053025.1, forward strand.
AATCAGGGTAGATTGTTGCTCCGGCTGCATGTGTGCGTGGGCTATTTAAGGAGCTGTGTACTCATTTTTGTTTTGACAAGAGAAATATAGATAATAGAAAAGCCAAGTCTGCATGAGGCAGCAGGCACCAAAACCACTTGTTGAAAATATAGGCAAATTACTACGAGATTTAATCCGAATAAACATAAGATAAATCATGACAGCACTAGCAGAGATTAAACTAATCATGCGAACTAGCATAGTAGATGAACAGATCACATCCAGGACACATACTAGAAATATGAATTTTACCACGATCTCGAACAAGAAGGATAGAATCACATACGGTGCAGCGGGAGCGGCACCGCCGACGTTGATGTTGCTGCCCATGTCGTTGAGGATGATGTTGCCGAGGTCGGGGAAAAAGTCGTCGTTGGCGAAGTCGTCGCTGCCAGCAGTCGCGCGAGTGCGCTCCCCAAAAACCTGATCGCCCCTTTCCCGCACAGGATCACGAGAGGCGGGGTTCCGGAGGCCTATTGTCCCTTCTCTCGATGCACGCCGAAAGGAGGGATGGAGAAGACTTGCTTGGCGGCGCAATGATCTGGAGCGGTGGTGCGAAACCATGCGATACGACGGCGGTAGGGCACATTGTAGTAGACACCCTCTCGACCCCTCCACGAAGTTTGCGATTCCGAGGACTTTGAAAAAAACATCACATGACACGACCAACGAAGCACTTTTGCACGCCACCATTGCACACATGGAATCCCATGCACGGTCTTGCCTTCCCTCCGGTTTTCGGGAGGCCACGACACGCTGCCGAAGATTTGGCGGTTTTCCCGCCCAAAATTCTGCTCATGGTGGGCCCAATTACCGTGCCGGCGTTTTCCCGCCCAAATTGCGCACTATGGCAGTGCATGGTTCCTGCTTGACTAGGATGGAACATCCGCGATGTCGTTCATTGCATCGGCAACGCCAACTCCTAATGATCATGCCCGCGCGTAGATGCAATGACCAGAAAAAGGCTTCGCCGCCACTTCGCCACAATATGTATCGTGTGCCCACCCCGCTCCCCCAACTCAAGGAACAAGAGGTTGTCGTCGTATTCCTGTCACCCTCGACCTACTTGAGCCCTCCTCATCGCGTCCGTCACCTGCATTGACCAGGCAAAGAAAGACGTCAGTGGTAGACGAGTAGCATCCATGCAGGGCTGTGGCTAACGCATGTAGTTCGTGACCTCGTCGCATGTTGAGATCGAGGCTCGGCCCTTGAAGTTGATGTCATTAGGGCCCGGAGATGCTCTTCTTCTTCACCGCCAACCACCTCTAACTCAGTTGGCAAGGTCGCCATTTTCCAGGCCACTTCTTTACATGGACCATCGTTGAGGACAAAATTTGTAGACCCATGAAACATGGGATGCTCTCTCTTGTGCACGTGGGCTCCCTTCTTCTGCACATCAATGTCCAGTTTGCCCTAGTTGGATCCTTTCGATCTACACTACTCTTCAACGGCGGCAGTTGCTGTTCTGGTGCACTGGTCCTATGAGGCTTTAGCACGATGACTTTCTGAGTGTCTACTACAATAAATTTTGTCTGGCTCCGTCAAGGGAGGGGCGATGACGGCGGCACGTTTTCGACTCACTTTAGTGCTTGTAGTCATCGCTAGGTGTTATACGGATCTGGACGTAATTTTTATTATTTTCCATGTTCGTTATACTGCCATAATTGAAGATGAATAGATTGGAACTTTTCCATAAAAAAAATGTCTGGCTTCCCGCAACTGTAACAGTGCTGCCCCGACATTGATTGGACTATCCTGATCCTTGCACTCATTCAGCCTACATAGCATGGATTCATTTTTTAAGTTGTCCTTGAGTCCTTGGTCTACGCACACATTACATTTTTTTTTGGAACAACAACACATGCACTGTCTGGTATATTTACTTGTATCAATAGAACCATTAAATATCGTCCATAGAGTACGGTACCTACGTGCATGCACAACTAAAATTCCCTTTGGGGAATGCACCTTGGACTTAGACAATGCATGCTCTTCCAATCGATTTGGCGCTCCGCTCACATGCTGCATGTTGTTCACCCAGAGTGACAAGGTGCACATGGAGGAGGAGAAGTGGACGCACGTCACACGGGTCATGGATGTGCTGCATCAGAGCGGCCTGGAACGTAGAGGAGGCGCACGGTCGATCAAAATCCTGCCAGCGGTGCTGGGTTCCTAGCTTGTAACAGGGAGTTCGCTCGCGAGGATCATCTGCCACATCATTCACTACACGGTTGACGTCGAGTCCTAATGATCATGCCGGCACGGTGATGAAGTGACCAGGAAAAGTCACTTCATCCATCTCGGCCAGAGTTGCATCCAGCGAGGGGCGGTGCTGGACCGGCGGCAAAATCATGTTACGATGGGGTGGCACGAGATGCTGGAACTGGCTTGGCCGCGAGCTGCAACCGCGATGTCCAGGTGCTAGAACCAGGGGTGTGTCAAAAGTGAGGGTCGTTGCATGTAGACCCTCCAACAAAACATAAACTAACATAACGCGGAGATGAAGAGATCGAAAGATCTGAAACTCCACGCTGAAAACCCTAGGTTTGACCGTAGTTTGTTGTACCTTGGAATGCGGTGTTACGTGACACTTTCTTTCCTGAAGGCTTTGCTTGGAGATCGCTCAGACTTGTTTTACTGTGTGTGAAAACCTGACCTGGCCTTTAGTGGTTATTTACGACGATGTGTGGCAGCGCTTGTGTAAGCATCGTTTCTTTCCTATAGGCGTCGCTTTAGCAGAACCTTCCTTGCAGTCACCGTGCTTTTTTTGGGGCAGCACAGGTGGTGGTGGGGGTTGATGTTGATGGTTGTGTTTTTTTTTATGGTTGTGTTTTTAGTGTCAGATATCCTCTATCGGTGAATTGTGCCTCATACATAAGGTGAAAACATCAAGCGAGGGCATAATAGCTTCTCCCATGTATGGAACACTCCTTTAGTAGTTAGAAAAGAAACCCCTAGTAGAGTAGTTAGAAAAGAAACCCCTAGTAGTACGCCATCATTTATTCTATTTTCTCTGCTAAGTTCTCCACATGCAACCGCTTTAGTTGCGTATGAATAGAACCTAATTATCCGTTTTCTTGAATACCATATTTTCCTTTTGTAGATGAAAAAACCTGTAGTTTTAAAAGAAGTTGATAATGGCTTTTCCAGGGAAGGTCCTCATGGCTAATTTTATTAATAACCAAACAAATATACATCCCTCGATCCTCGAAATATGGTGCACAATAAATTAAATCAGGCAGGGTCACTAACAAGTCTGTGAGCCTTTTAAGCATGGCACAGTCTTGGCGATTATTTATACTTGGCATTCATTACATTTACAGAAGATAAATCAACCGGCTAACATTTAGATAATTTGTTCGACTACTTTTTTGCTTCTTGGTAGCTGCATTTATTTTTACCCCTAGGGCTTTTGCTTCATGAGGTGATGAGCGAATCATCAAATGGCCTCAGACAGTCTTCATCATCCGTGAGGCTCCGAGAATATGGAACTCTTTCTGTATGCTTAGCACTTTCTCCTTGCCGACCACAATATAAAATTGTTCATTATCTTATCTATCTATCTATCTGTACCTATGCCTATACTAATTAGATACACCCTAGAAATTCCATTATTAATCGAATTTACGAGCAGATAATCGGCTGGGACCAAATTATTATGGCATAGATCGAGTCTTGAAATCCTTCATAAAAAATCTTAATTTTAAATAACTTCCATGTCAATCTATCTAAATTTAAAAAATTGATATTATATAACTTCTTCCTCAATCTATCTAAAATTCCCGGTCTCTATTCTTTGTTATGAAAATAGAAGAAGAGCTCTGAAATCCCATCTCTCACGTATGTCCTTTTGATGGCTGGCTCAATCTCTCACGCTTCTCCCTTTGTATCTCACGCAACTCTCTCTCTCTCTCTCTCTCTCTCTCACGCTTCAATCTTTCTATCTAGTGCACCTCTCTCTTCTATGTCCCATTGAAACTGTTAGGTCTGTCTCTCTTATATCTATCTATCTATCTATCACAGAAAAACAAAAAATAAACGTTGGTTTTGTAGGACCAAATTAATGGTTCAGATCTACCTGAATTCTATTACTACAAGGTTTGTGGTTCAGATCTATCCAAATTATATATTAGTATAAATAAGGTTTACCATTACCACATATTTATATCTATATCTATACCTCTATATCTATGTGAGCATATTTGGCTATTTTGTAGCTAATTTTGTTCTGAGAAAACGTGTGGGTACTGCAAGATTGCAGATTTGCAGACCACATGTGTTGAATTGTGCATTATCTTATCTATCTATCTATAGCTATGCCTATACTAATAAGATACACCCATGAAATTCCCACATTAATAGAATTTTATGAGCAAATAATCTGGTGGGACCAAATTATTACGGCATAGATCAACTCTTGAAATCCTCCATAAAAAATCTTGATTTTAAATAACTTCTATGTCAATCTATCTAAATTAAAAAAATTATTTTATAGAACTTCTACCTCAATCTATCTAAAACTCCTGGCCTCTTTTTCTTTCTTATCCAAAAATAGAAGAAGACCTACGAAATCCCACCTCTCACGTATATCCTTTTTTTGGCTCGCTTAGTCTCTCACGCTTCTCTCTTTGTATCTCACGCAACTCTCTCTCTCTCTCTCTCTCTCTCTCTCTCTCTCGTGTTTCATGCTTCTCTGTTTCTATCTCACGGACCTCTCTCTCATGTGTCCCATCCAAACTCTCAGGTCTGTCTCTCTTCTATTTATCTATATATCTATCTATATCTTTCTATTTTCTATTAATTAATCACAAAAGAGGAAAAAGAAGAAACTCTGGTTTTGTAGGTCCAAATTATAACTGTTCAGATCTATCTGAATTCTATTACTTAGATGGGAAGTAACTTTAGGTAGCAGACTGGCGCAAGGAAACTTGACTAGAAGTCTCCTTAGTGTACATGCAATATTACATAGTAGTTTCCTAGTAGTTTCTAGGAATATGCTTTGCAGGGTCATGGTAGCAGTCTCGTAAGTGATGTGCATGTTTGTGGTAATTTCTAGTGTGTGTATGCAGTGTGCACGGCCAGCCCTATAAAAGGACCCCAGGTCCTTCAGTTCTAATCAGGCCGATCCAAAGAAAGGTAACAAGAATTCAGCCAGCTTCAGTGCAATAGAAGAAACAATCAGCCTCAAGTTGTACTAGCACTCCAGCTCATGTATATGCGTGTGTGTTCTTCTAGTTCATACTAGCTGCAGTCTAGATCATCATTCCACTGCTTCGTTTGATCCTCGGAGCTTGCTAGTCGGTAGTTTGGGCAAACAATTTTTGCCTGGCAAACCTTGAATCAAAAGCCGGGCAGCAAGACCACATAGTTGGATCTCAGGGGACGAGCATGTGAATGCAAACTATGAAACTAGCTAGTTTTACTCTTGCAAACAAGCAGGGACAGAGAACACGCAGCATTTCATTTGGAGTACAGAGATTGGACCATGAATAATGCATCTTTCTGAGAAAGCAAAAGAGAAGACACTTGCTCATCTTCAATACATCAAGCCTCGTATATCAATCTAACTATAAACTGAATATCGTCCTCTGTTTACTGATGCCATCCTCTATCCATATATGGGATGCAACGGCCTCCACTAACTTTTTGTTTCAACTAAATCCATATTGTCTTGTTCGGCCACTTAGAGTTGCACTAATTGAACGCACAACATATTCTAGCTTTGTACTATGAGGGATGAAACCAACTACCTAATATTTCGCCAATAGCACATGCTGATAGCACGCAAGGCTGTTTTCAGTACCAAATAGGCAAATACAGATGGTTCATGTTCAGTACCCATCTTCGACCCAGGATGCCAAATATTTGATCCACATGAAAGTAAAGAATCTCTATTTAGCCAAAAACAATACGGTAGTGCACAACTACAAAATTCTGATCACAATAACATATTAAAATTACAAATCAGTCACACTGGACATTTAGATACACATAATATGTGTGTCTTGTTGCCAGTAGTATCACTGTTCCTATCCAAGTGGAGTAACCCTTCTAAACCAAACTCAAGTGTCTTCTGTTCTATCTCAATTACCTGCAAAAGAATAGCAGAAAAAAATGTGAGAACTATCTACATGAGAAATCTATTATGGAAAACATTCAGACAAACCTTTATTTAAAATGACACTAATTAGCTCACCTATAAAAAAATGACAAGTGCAAGGAACAATACACATCAACATCGGATTTTTCAGTTAACATGCACATTTTAGCAGCAGGCAGAAAAGGATTTGGCATGCAGAAAGAATACAGAAATAAATCAAATATAAATAATAACAGTTGAGATGGTTGGGGGAATATCTATCCTGGAAAATTAGAGCATCAATCAGTTACTATATCCTCCACTAGTTGAAGTTGTCTTCTCCCAAATTAGCTAGCTCTAGCCTAACTAGATCTAGCCTTGTCAAGAAGAGTTTTGTCCACTTTTGATCTCCCTACTACATCCATATCTCCACCGCATGTGCTCCATCTCGAGAGATAGGTCATTAAAAGTTCATGCTTTTGCAAGAATGGAAATATGTGTATGTGTGTGCGATATGACATAATCGGGTGATATGATGGAAACTGTGTGTGTGGCATGAGTTGACGCCGAATTGTGCTTGTGAGTTGCCTATGTTTTGCCGAAATGTCGATTTATTTTTGTTTCGGCGAATTCCGGGCAAACTCTAGATCTATATGTCCTATTTTTAGGGACGGTCATGCCGAATTTTTGTATGATGACTTTGATGCATGCACGCATTTTTATAATCAATTGGTTTATTATTACCATGCATGCGTTCATGATGGTCAGTGGAACGATGGTGGACAGGTGGTTGCGGTCCGTGGTGCAGGACATGAAAGAAAATAACCTGACAAAGGTTTTATGTCCGTGTCGAAGATGCATAGGAGGAGTTTGGCTTGACCCCTATGATGTGATGGCGCACCTGCTCATGACTGGTTTCATGGATGGCTATACTCGGTGTATAATTGAAGATGAGGATGATGATGATGTTGAGGACGGGGCAGGCAATGAAGACACGGAGCAATACGAAGAGATGATCGATAATGGTGGCGGGGAAGAGGCTGGACATGGCGGCGGAGAAGGGGTCGGACATGGTGGAGGAGAAGGTGCTGTACATGGCGGCGGAGAAGGGGCCAGACATGGCGGCAGAGAGAACGTGGACTCCACGCCGCAGAGTTCGTAAGTTCAATCATGCGGGACCCTCGTGTTCAAGCACTGCTTCGCAAGGAGACGAGTACTGATAGAGCTGCTTCTAGAGAGGAGGCCAAGGTGCAGCAACTGGTGGTAGACTCGAACACTCCATTGTATGATGGTTGCAATCCTGAGGTGACACGCTTGAGTTTCACGCTCCAACTCCTTAAGACAAAGGCTAAAACCAAATGGACCGACACTAGCCTTGATGAGCATCTCAAGTACCTAAAGGATGTTCTTCCCACGGGGAACCTATGTCCTACTAGTGTGGATGAGGCCAAGAAGATCGTGTGCCCTCTTGATCTGCCGCACGTTAGATACCATGCATGCATCAACGATTGCATAATTTATCGGAAGGAGCATGTGGAAAAAGCAAGTTGTCCGGTGTGCAATGCTTCTCGATACAAGAAGACCGGGAAGAAATCTCCCCAGAAAGTTGTATGGTACTTACCGATCACTCTCCGTCTCCAGTGGTATTTCGTAGATCCCAAGGAAGCAAAGCTCATGCGCTGGCACGCGGAAAGGAAGAAGCCCGACGATGGAGATGATCCGAAGCTGAGGCACATCAAGGATGGAAGCTAGTGGAGAGCGTTGAGCGGCTTCTATGGGTATTTCGAATGTGATGCAAGGAACATCGTGCTCGGCGCTTGTACCAATAGCATGAATCCGTTTGGCAACTAGAACACCAACCATAGCACATGGCCCGTGTTTGTATGGATGTACAACCTCCCCCTGGTTGTGCATGAAGTCGAAGTACATTCACATGAGCATGCTGATTGAAGGGCCAAAACAACCAAGAAATAATATTAATCTGTATCTGGGGCTACTTCAAGAGGAGTTAGACACGTTATGGAAAACACCGACCAAGACATGGGACGCCAGCAAAGGCGAGTATTTCTACATGAGAGCCGCGCTGATCACGACGGTGCACGACTATCTCGATTACAGATATGTCGCAGGCCAGGTGTGCCATGGATATTGCGGATGCACGTGGTGCATGGATGATACGACATCTCAATAGCTAACGTCAAGGAAAGATGGCGGGTCTGGGAAAATCGTGTACATGGGGCATCCAAGATGGATCGATCAGGACGACCCGTGGAGAAACCGTGGAGATCTATTTAATGGTCACACTGAGCATCGAGGACCTCCACGTAAACGGAGCGGCGCCAAAATCGATGAGCTATTGAAAAACTAGGAACAACGCCCCGTGCCGGAAAAGATGATGAAAAAGGCACCGGAGCCGCTGCTGAAGGTATGGAACACGAGGTCTGTGTTCTGTGACTTGAAGTACTGGCACAAACTCGACACACCTCATTGCCTTGATCAAATGCATATCTGTAAGAATGTCCTTGAGAGCTTGCTCGCGACACTGATGAACATGCCACATAAGACCAAGGATGAGCCGAAGGCAAGAAAAGACTTGCAAGATTTGAAAATCAGGGAAGATCTGCACATGTCGCCCCGTAAAAAGTCAGACGAGACGGAGACAGAGATAGAGGCGCGGGAGAAGAAGGGCAAAAAAGTAAAGGAAGAGGATTATTTCCCCCCTTCTTGCTTCACCTTAAGTCAGGCTGAGATCGATCAATTCTTTAAGTGCCTTACCAGAGTAAAAGTTAGTTCTGATTACTGTGGCAAGATAAGCAGATATCTAGACACGAACAAGAAAAGGTTCAGCGGGATGAAGTACCATGACTATCATGTGATGATGACGCAGATACTACCTATTGCCCTTAGAGGGATAATGGACAAGCATGTCCGTGACATGCTTATTGGTCTCTGCAACTTTTTCGACGTCATCTCTCGAAAGTCGATCAGTGTGAAGCAGCTCCGAAGGCTACAGGAAGAAACCGTTGTGATACTGAATGAGCTTGAAATGTACTTCTCGCCCGCGTTCTTTGACGTCATGGTGCATCTGCGTGTCCATATTGTGGACGACATAATAGACCTGGGGCCGTCATTCCTACACAACATGATGCCGTTTGATAGGATGAATGGGATCATCAAAGGATTCGTTCGCAACATGTCCCGTCTGGATGGAAGCATCGTCCAGGGCTATCTGACACAAGAGTGCATCTCTTTCTGCGAGAATTTTCTATATGGCGCAGACCAGCCGCCTGGTGTTGGTGTTGGTTTGCCCGTTAACAAGCACGATGGGAGGCTTGAAGCAGAAGGTCACTCCAATGGTCGCAGGGAACTGCACGTGGCATACTCAGGTCGACGCAAGGACTTCGACAGAGAAAACTTGGTAGTTCTACAACACCTAGACGAGGTAGATCCTTTCATGGCACTGCACAAAGAAATTATCGCAAAGAAGTATCGTGACTGGGGGGTATGCAGGACGAACGCTGAAGTTACTAAAGAGCACAACTCCACTTTCCTGCATTGGTTCAAAGAGCATATTATTGCTAATCCCCCGGAAGAGGGATCTAAGGACGGATTGCTCATATACGCCTTAGCACATGGCCACTCGCCCAATCGCGTCACCTATCAGGCATACGATATCAATGGATACACGTTCTACATGGAGGCTAAAGATATGGACAATGATGATCAGAACTCAGGGGTGACGATAGAATGCATGACCTGCAGCGACAATGGCGCAATTGAGAGATTTTACAGAAGGGTCGAGGAGATCTAGGATCTCGACTACTCTGGACTGCATCATGCGACGATGTTCCATGTCAGATGGGCTAAGAATGTCGAAAGAGAAAACCGGGTATTTCACTACCATGACTATACCCGATGGTAAGAGCTCTACCGTGAACGCTATCGCAAAAAACGAGCCATGGGTACACGCTAAGCACGTGACACAATGCTTCTTCATAAACGACCCGTGCAATCCTAGTTGTGTTGTTGTGAGGAGAGGCAAAAGGAACAACATTGGAATGGATGGAGTCGCCAACGAGGAAGACTACGACTAGTACGGCAACCCAATGAGGGAAGATGACGACGACGATGAAGTATACGTCAAAAGAAGAATCAATACTACATTACCTAAGAAAGATCGTACTCCATGGAAAAGGAAAAATCACAATGAGGGGCTCAATTATTTTTTAACGAACAAGAAGGGAAAGAAGCTCACTCAAAAAAAACGTCAACGCTGAGGAACCATATGTTATCAGTCAAATGATGTAATATATATGTTCCTATTTTGTGTACACACCTAGCCATTATGCATGAGTCAAAGATGTAATATATATGTTCCTATTTTGTATACATACTTAACCGTTAAATGATGCAATATATATCGCCTTAGTTATATACATTGTATCACCTTCCCTTCGTTCACTGCTCTCGGAAAAAAGGAAAAGAAAAGTGATAGAAAATAAAGGAAAAGAAAATAGAAGAAACAAACAGGACAACTGCTATAGGTACTGGTTATAGAAGTAGCGCTTTTCTGAAAAAGAGCTACAGCTAGTCAATGTAGCGGTAGCATTTTCCCTATAAAAACGCTATAGCTAGCTGTAATAGCAGTAGCGCTCTCTGGATAAACGTGCTATAGCTAACTTAGCTATAGCCCGGAACGCGCTACTGCTACGTCGACTTAACCCCCCCAAATCCTCACTCTCTTTGCTTCTTCCCGCCTCTGCTTTTCCCCCCAAATCCCGACTCTCTCTTCCATGTGTCGTCGCCGCCGGAGCCCTAACCCCGGCGCTCGCCCCCGCCCCCGGCACTCGCCCCCGACCCCGGTGCTCTGCCCCGTCCCGGAGCTCGCCCCTGACCCCGGCTCTGGGCCCCGACCCCGACGCGCCACGCGTCCCTCTTCTGCTTCCTCCCCTCCCAACCTCGGCCGTCGTCGGGCCTGCCTCCTCGCCCCTGCACCCTCTGTAAGCCATAGGTTAATTTACTTAGGTTTTAGTTAGGGCAGTAGGTTAATTAGGTTATCTATTTAGTTATGAATTTAGCTAGGTTTTTATGAACCATAGGTTTCAAATTAGGACAGAAATTTAGGGTTAAGCAATTGTAGTTAAAAGAAAAGGCAGAATTCATTATATAGGTTTCTTGCATTTTTTTGGTTTAAGTAATTGTTGCTATTTAAATTTTATAGTGCTAGTTAGTTAATTAGAATTAGTTTAAGCAATTGTCCAAATCAACATCCCTTCTTAAAGCAAATTTTTTTAGTTTCAAATTTAGGTAGGCTAAATTTACTTGGAATTATGAATTTGGACATGTCATATTTGGAATTTGGACATGCCATTTGGACATGTGATGTTTTGGATATGTCATATTTGGAAAATGATGATTATGTGCGGGGTAAATGATCCGAGTGGCCTATGTTACGCCGGAATGTTGATGCATTTCCGTTCCTGTGAATTTCAGGCGCTCGATATGTCCACTTTTTAGCAAAGGTCATGCTGAAATTTTCCATGAATTTTGGCATGACATGTGCTAGATAGTAGGCATATCGAGTGTCGGGAGTTGCTGGGAAACGACATTCCGGCAAACATAGATCTTTTTATGTCATTTCTCATTTTTTTCATAGTTTTAGAATTAAACGAGGAGACTTAATCATAGGAAACATATCGAACAACAAAGAAACCGGGCCTTCTGACCAAGATGCAGACGAGATGGATTATGATGGTGAACAAGAGTACCTCGACTTTTGTCTGCTAAGCACAGTCAAGGTTTGCAGGTCGGTCTCGATGATGGTACTGACACCGACATCGATACCGACGGCGTCGACACCGATGGCGGCCCCGAGACTGGCGGGGAAGGTACCGGCGCCAATGCCGCTACCGAAAAGAAGAAGCAGAAGAAGCAGAGGATACGAAAACATAACAAACTTGGCATTGGACGACTGGTGATCACAAAGCTGGCACCTGGAAAGTTTGAGCCATTAGAGCCGGAAGAACCTCGCAAGTGCTATGGGAACCAAGTAGGATGCATCCTACGGGAATGCACGAGCATCAACGATGATGACTTAAGGAGTAAAGAACATTTGAGTCAGTTGCTCCTGACATAGTTGCACAAGAGATTCAAGTTCCACGCCCGGGATGATAGCATAGAACAACCGTGGGATGATCCGGAGATGAAAAAGATTAACAATCATGCCATGGGCATGTTCAGCAATGATTTGGCCTCCTGGAAAGGGAGGGTGAAACGAGTTATTGAAGCTGAGGAACCCCTGTCCAAGATTCTGGAGGAAAATCTGACACTTACGGAAGAGGATTTTGAAAAGTTCAAGGACACTTGTGCTACCGAGGCAGCCAAGGCTAAGGCTGCAAAATTCAAGAGCCTTCAGCAAAGGAACACGGAGAAGCATCGCCTCAGAAGTCGTGGCTACCTCGGTAAAAGGCCCATATGGGATAAGGAGGACGCAGAACATGAAGCCGCGGGTCTCCTAGACCCCTTTGCAAAGTTCACCAACCCCTTGGAGCGTGACTTCATGAGGGACCGCTACAAGTGGGACAAGGAAAAGAAGGTTTTTTACACGAACCAAATCACGAGGAGATTGATTAGAATACTGGTAATTATTCTTTTACCACCTTAAATTTAGCTCCAGATCAAGTCGACTACACATTCGTTAACGGTTCACGTTCCTTCATTAGGAGAAGCAACACTAGCTTGCAGCCGAAAGCCCTACTTCTCCGATGAGGCTGAAGTGGGACACCCCTCTCAACCGGGTTTTGAATGAACTTAAGGGACTCCCTTTGGGCCAGCGGAAGCAGAAAAAAAGTTTTGTCAAGTGGACATCGACGAGAAGGTGAAGCTTGCGTTCGAGAAAAAAGCAGCCGAGGATGCGAAAAAACAGCCGAGGAGAAAAATGAGTTGCTACAGCAGGCAGTCAATGCAGCTCTAACTGCATGCAGAAATGATTTCGCTACTAACTTGGTCCTGGCTATCATCAACTAGATGAAGGAAAATCCAGACAAGACGGTACATAATTTTTCGTTGCCCAGTTTCGTCGCGAGCAACTCCGTGAACAACACCACCACACCATCACCTGCTCACGCAATCGGGCCTAATCTCGCACCCGCACCCGTACCCACTCATAGCAGCCCGTCCTCAGTCTCTAGCGCGCTAGGCGGGCCTTCGTCTTTGGCTGAGCTCGACGCCCTCACGGTAATTACATGTCGCACGAACATATATATCCAGAATATTCCATTTCTGTCGCCTTTCGGATGTTTTACGCCGCAGACATGTGTTTGCAGGCCGACGAAACCCCATGCACCGTACTCTACTTGATCAAAGGCCGGAAGGTGGACATGGGAAAGGGGGTGATAACGAAGCCCTTGGAACTCACGTTCCACAGCCAGCCGATGCCCGTTGGGCACTTCAAGGTGACCTTGTCGAATGTGACATCGGGGCACAAGGATTTGCCTCCTCTAGTACGCCTAGGGGGAGAGGACGACGAGACCCCGATGCGGATTGGAAGCTGCAAGGGTTGGGTGCTTCTATGGCCGAAGAATCTTCTTCGCCTGGAGCTGGCCGAGAACACACCAATAACCACACATCAACAAGCATGTATGGAGACCACCACCCTGCCTACACAATTACCAGCTCCTGTAGTGCCGGGTGAGAGCGGCGGACGACGTGATGAAGGGGGTCCAATAGTACTGGCTGATGTAATCGGTCCCGTAGAACAAAGGATGGATGATGAGACGGAGTAGATGGAGGACCCAATGGGTTTCCTCAATACAGGCGCATATGATGGTGACTTAGATATGATGAGTCAACCGCATGACAAATCGGGCTATCAGCATGCTGATGAGGATATGGATGATCTGCCCGGGCAGAAACGTCCTAGCAGGGATTGCAAGAAGTCTCTCTTCATGAAATCCTCACAGGACACGCCTGAAGATGCCGCCTCAACACAGCTCAACTAGCCTAAGGTTGTATAGTGCTTAAGGAAGGGTCTGGAAGATGTGCCCAAGAAAAAGGAGAGGAAGAGAACGGGGTAGATAGCTGCCTCCTGAAAAAAATATGCCATAGAGGCAATAATAAAGTTGTTATTTATATTTACTTATATCATGATAAATGTTTATTATTCATGCTAGAATTGTATTAACCGGAAACTTGATACATGTGTGAATACATAGACAAAACAAAGTGTCCCTAGTATGCCTCTACTAGACTAGCTCGTTAATCAAAGATGGTTAAGTTTCCTGACCATAGACATGTGATGTCATTTGATAAACGGGATCACATCATTAGGAGAATGATGTGATGGATAAGATCCATCCGTTAGCTTAGCATAATGAACGTTCAGTTTTATTGCTATTGCTTTCTTCATGACTTATACATATTCCTCTGACTATAAGATTATGCAACTCCCGAATACCGGAGGAACACCTTGTGTGCTATCAAACGTCACAACGTAACTGGGTGATTATAAAGATGCTCTACAGGTGTCTCCTAAGGTCTTTGTTGGGTTGGCATAGATCAAGAATAGGATTTGTCACTCCGTGTATCGAAGAGGTATCTCTGGGCCCTCTCGGTAATGCACATCACTATAAGCCTTGCAAGCAATGTGATTAATGAGTTAGTTGCGGGATGATGCATTACAGAACGAGTAAAGAGACTTGCCGGTAACGAGATTGCACTAGGTATAATGATACCGACGATCGAATCTCGGGCAAGTAACATACCGATGACAAAGGGAATGACGTATGTTGTTATGCGGTTTGACCGATAAAGATCTTCGTAGAATATGTAGGAACCAATACGAGCATCCAGGTTCCGCTGTTGGTTATTGACTAGAGATGTGTCTCGGTCATGTCTACATAGTTCTCGAACCCGTAGGGTCTGCACGGTTAACGTTCGATGACGATTTATATTATGAGTTATGTGTTTTGGTGACAAAAGTTTGTCTGGAGTCCCGGATGAGATCACGGACATGACGAGGAGTCTCGAAATGGTCGAGAGGTAAAGATTGATATATTGGAAGGTAGTATTCGGACACCGGAAGGGTTCTGGAGTGTATCGGCACTACACCACGACACTACAAAGACGACATGCGTTTGTTGGTAGAAGTGAGCATCGCCGACACTTTTTTTGTCACAAACTATGCCGACACACAGTATGTTGTTGTTATACAGCCTCATGACACATTATGTGTCGCCAAATCACCACCAGATCACCGATGCATTTTCCGTCGGAATATGCGGACTTTAGTGATACTTTGCCTGTCGCCGATTCATGGGGACACAGAAAGTGTCGGCGTTGTTTGCTTCGGCCCGCACCAAAAAATATGGCGCGGAAAGAGAGCCATGCGCACGCCATGTGAAACATCCAAGCCAGACTAGAGGAGAAAAAAAAAGAAAAAAATGCATAACCAAATATCCCCTCGATCCCCAATCCTGCCCTCTCTCTCTCGCTTCCTGCCCCGACCTAAACCTAGCGCCGCCGCCGCCTCCCCAACCTAAACCTAGTGCCGTCGCCGCCTCCCCAACCTGGACGCCGCCGCCCGTCCCCAACCTACACGCCGCCGCCCGTCCCCTGACCCCCCGCCCGTCCTCTGATCCCCCTCCCCCTCCCCCCTCGTGTCACATCCACTCGTCCCCTGACCCCCCCCTTCCCCCCTCCCCCCCCCCCCCCCCACAATCCGCCTAGGAGCTGCAGCTCCGTCCACCGCGCCGAGGAGCAGCAGCGCCATCCCCCACATCCGCCCAGGAGCTGCAGCTCCGTCCGCCGCGCCGAGGAGCAGTAGCGCCGTCCCCCACATCCGGCCAGGAGCTGCAGCGCCGTCCGCTATGCCGAGGAGAAGCAGCACCTACCACTGGCAAGGAGAAGCAGAAGGGTCAGACGCAAGGATCCACCATTGTTCTTCCTCAACGGGTGACCTCTGTTCCGGTTGATTACTTTCCTCCGCCCCGCCTACAGATTATAGAGGTACTTTCTGTAGTTCACATTGTCACTAATGGCCTGATTGAAGAATGCTTGTGTGATATACCTGATTGGATGACTTGCATGATATTCTGTCAGTTTTAGTTTTTTGTTGTTCATTTAGTATTTCAAGTAGATGCAGATTTGGTTGTGTGAACCCTACTTAGCGTGATCTGTTTTTATCAAGTAGTTGCAGATATATATCTCTTGCATTAACATGATCATGTGCATATCTAGCCTGTTTTAGAAGCTCAATGCCCCTATTTTAAGTTTATTTCTATTTGATATGTATGTTCATACTGAATGCCAATTTTTGCAGCAACATCGATACTCTGAGTGTATATTTCACTTAGTAGTTTGTGAATTACTTGTGAAGGTGCAGCCACCATGGACAAAAGGTGGATGGATGAGCCTAGGTACAACACAATTTTTTTAGCGGTTATAGGGTACTAAGAAATTATTTAGCTATATTTGATCTGATGCATATGCATATTTATATAACATGTAGGCACACAAAGGTGTATTTGGAAGTGGTGGAAAAATTCTTAAGCTTTGCATTTAGTAATTCATCCGGAAACAAAATATTATGTCCTTGTAAGAACTGTTCAAACTCATTTTGGAATGAAGAAATAGAGGTGCGTGAGCATCTGGTATGTGATGGGTTTCTCCGTGGGTATAAAACTTGGATTTTTCATGGAGAATCTAGTTCTTCTTGAATGTTCCTGATGCTCATGAGAATGAGGTTGAGGAGGAGTCACCTGAAGAGGATGACATTTCTGATTTTCTTCGAGACTTAGGGGGGCGGTTTAGATAAGGAGGGGGATTTCGAAGATGACGCAGTTTCTGAGCAGACCGATGCATATTTAGAAGCTCTTCAAAAGTTGAAAATGACTCTAGTCAAGAGCTATATCCTGGGTGTAAGAAGTTCTCAAAACTGCATTTCATAATTAGACTACTTCATGTCAAATTGCTTGGTGGATGGTCAGGTAAAAGTTTTAACCTGCTGCTAGATCTACTTAATGATGCTTTTCCTGAAGGATCCTCACTAGCCAAGAACTATAATAAGGCTAAGAAATTGGTGAAATGCCTAGGACTTGGATATGTTAGTATTCATGCATGTGAACATGATTGCATCCTCTTCTGGAAAAACCATGCTAAGGCTGATGTTTGTCCAATATGCAATACATCACGATGGAAATCTGAAAAGAAGAGTCTAGATGGAAAACGTGTCCACAAGGTACCTAGGAAGGTTCTCCGTTATTTTCCAATAAAGAAAAGGCTACAGAGGTTGTTTATGTGTTCCAGAACAGTAGCTCTCACCAGATGGCATGATGAAGGGCGTACAAAAGATGGTTTGATCAGGCATCCAGCCGATTCTGCTCAATGGAAGTATTTTGATGAGTTGCATGAGGACTTTGCTAAGGACAACTGCCATTTTAGGCTTGGATATGGAGCATATGGTTTTAATCCTTTTAGATCCAATAATGCTAATTATAGCGTTTGGCCTGTTATCTTGATTCCTTATAACTTCCCTCCTTGGATGTGCATGGAGCAATCAATTTTTTTTCCTCACATTGTTGATTCCTGGTAAACATGCTCCTGATAGTGATATGGATGTTTATCTAGAGCCGTTAATTGATGATATGGTAGATATGTTTCTTCATGGTGTCAGAACATACGATGCTTCAAAAGAAGAGTTTTTTAATTTGAAGGCTGTTATATTATGGACCATTCATGATTTCCCGGGCCTAGTGTATACAACTGGTTATACCACCTCCGGTGAAGGAGCTTGTCCTGAATGTCATTCTGACACATGTTCTCTTATGCTGAATAATGGTAGCAAGACATGCTACATGGGACATCGCAGGTTCTTACATGAAGACCACCCCTTTAGGTCCAATACCCACTCTTTTGATGGCATTGCTGAGCATAGGCCAGCGCCAATTCCTCTCTCTGGATCAGAAATTGTTGCTCAGACGAAAGATATGCATACAGTTTTTGGGAAGGATCCTTCCGGGAAGAAGAAAACCAAGCGGAAGCGCAAGGATGATGAGCCGTTAATAGTTTGGAAAAGGAAGTCTATTTTTTTCAGGCTGCCATATTGGGAGAGCTTGTTGCAGCGTCACAACTTAGACGTCATGCACATAGAAAAAATGTATGTGAGAACATAATCAACACATTGTTGTGCATTGATGGGAAGTCTAAGGATAATCTGAACTCTCGCTTGGACCTTCAAGCTCTAAACATTAGAAGTGACCTTCATCCTGTTGAACTTGAAGTAGAAGATAAATTTTATTTACCTCCAGCACCTTATGAAATGAATGTTGCCCAACAGAGGTTATTTTGTGGAGTATTTAAAGGAGCTAGGTTCCCGTACGGGTTAGCAGCTGATATACGTGGTAATATGCATGTCAAGGAAAGGAAAATAATCAGGCTAAAGAGCCATGACAACCACATCTTGATGCAACATGTGCTACCACTTGCTGTGAGAAGGCTATTGCCCGAAAAAGTTAGTGCAGCACTGATTCGTGTTAGCAATTTTTTCAAGCAGATTTACTCACATGTTAGTTCTGTTAGTGATATGGAAGAACTAGAGGCTGAAATAGCTGAGACCTTGAGCATTCTTGAGACTATATTCCCCCCATCCTTTTTTGATATCATGGTACACTTGATGGTGCATCTTCCAGCCCAAGCAAAAATAGTTGGTCCAGTGCATTTTCGCAACATGTTTCCTATAAAAAGGTAATGGTCACCGACCACTTTTGTAGCAGCAATAGTATGCTTCTGCAAATAGACATTGTCATTTGATTTGTTTATCTCTTTGTAGGTATTTGTGCCGGTGTAAGGGCTTTGTTCATACTAGAAGTCATCCAGAGGGATCTATTGTCGAGAGCTATTTATTTGATGAGACTCTTACGTACTGTTCTCGGTATATAAAAGGCCAAACTCAGTTTACTCGACAAATTAGAAATGATCAAGGTTTGGGTATGGAAACTAGTAGTACCACACCTTTCTTCAGCAACCTTGGTCGAGGACTAGTTGGCAAGCATTTTGTGTTATTGGACAATAAGACTTGGATTCAAGCTCATAGATATGTCTTGTTCAACTATGACCACATAGAACCTTATTTGAAGCAAGCTGTCCATTTTTTGTTTTGCAATTTGCATTTTATTTATGCTTGTTGTTGAAGTGATGAATACTTTGCAGCAAGCATAAGGAATATCTTTCCTCAGTTGGTCTTAAAAATAATCGACAAATTAGTCGTGTCGAGCATGAGACCTTCCATGAGTGGTTTAAGAAGCATGTAAGTGGTCACATGTCTCTCCTTTCTTGTGATGTATATATATGCAGTGAGTTCCATCCAATTTTAAAAACACTATTCCACATTCACGGGTGGAATAAATGGGTGACAGAGTGCCAGAGGAGATAAGTATTTTAGCTCAGGGGCCATTCAAAGTTGCACAACAGTTTAGTAGCTATACTAGAAATGGCTTACATGTTCATATGCAGTCCTATGATGATGGTAGGCCAGTGCAAAATAGTGGTGTAGCTCTAGTTATGCATACTACAGGTTATGAAAAAGGAAACGTTGATAATATGATAATAGGAAACCAAACATTTTACGGCATCATAAAGGAAATTCTTGAGTTGAACTATGAAAATAAAGGGAAAACAGTTCTCTTCAAATGTGATTGGGTTGACAACCGCAGGAAAGACAAGTGGGTAAAAGTTGATCGCCTTGGGGTAACTTCTATGAATTTCAAGCATTTGGTCAATACTGGTGAAAATATATCGGATGAGCCTTTCGTTTTAGCATCGCAAGCAACTCAAGTTTTCTATGTTGAAGACCCAATTGATGATGAATGGCTTACTGTTAGCCACTACAATCCACGGGGCTCATATGCCATGCATGAAGCTGAAGATGAGGATGTAGAGACCGCTATGCCAATGTTTGATCCACATATCTATTCATGTTTCCATGATGATCTTCAAAGTATTAATTGTGCTAGAACAGACATGGATGGGAGAATTGTGTATGCTAAAAAATCTAGAAAGTAAGGGGCATTTGCATTTTTTTTGTTGCCTTGTGTTTTAATCTCCTTGCTATGCATATTTATCCAATATTGTCTGTTAAGCATATTGTTCTAACATTTGTCACTTGCAAGAAAAAAGATGGTAGGAACAAGTTCCTCTGCTAGATGAAACGACGAGGCTTGAAAATATTGCAGAAAATGAGAGAAAGGTGAGAGCTCTTATAGAACTTAAAAGGAATGAAGCATTGGGAGGAAACAAGAATCCCACTAAGAAAGGTTCATCACAACCACCCAGGAAAAGGAAAAAGGTTGTGTACTTCTCATTGTTTACATTCAATGTACTTCTCATTGTTCACAAGCATTGGATGAAGCATTGTGTACCACCTTTCACACATGTTTATGCTTTTTTTCCAAGGCAAATAACTGCACAAGTGAAGTTGCAAATGGAGGGCGTAATCTGCGTTCCCAGTCAAGGTTAAACCATGATGCTGAAGATCCAAATAATGAACCCATAGGACATGGCTTAGATGACATTCAAGGTATTCTAGTGTTGCTCCATCATTCTCATTTCTCAATAAACTTGTTCATTTTCTGCACTAAACTTGTTCATTTCCTGCACACATCAGAGTTATGAGTGCCGATTTGCACTTCAGATTTATGTCTTTATATTTGCATTACAACTTTTTTGAGTGTGACCATGTATTTAGATTTATGACTTCAGATTCTCACTCATTCCTTTTGCATTGTAAAGCAAATGCTTCAGTTGTGACTGTACACCAAAAAAAGAAGAGAGGAAGGGGTCCCACCAAATTAAGGAAGATATATGATAGAGACCAACCAAAACAAAAGGTTGAACTAAATGAGTTTGGTTAGCCTATTGGTAGCAATGGTAAAACATTTGCTAATTTCATTGGAACATTGGTAAGGAAGCAATGGTCGGTGCTAATTGAGGACTGGAGATATGTTGATCCCGTGTTAAAGTTGAAGCTATGGGATGACATAAAGGTAGTTCAGATTGTCAAAATATTTTTTCCTATAGTCTCTATTTTTGCTAGCTGGCTTTCACTAAATGGCTTGTTTTTCATGTGTGTCCAGTCATATTTTGAGGTGGATGAAGCTGCTTTCGATTACTTTATGACCGCAGCTGCAAAGAAATGGAGAGAATTTAAGTCATACCTAAAGGAGAAGTTTGATGCCACATTGACAGATGAGGAACTTATGGAAAGACCTGATGAAAGAATTCAAAAGGACGATTGGATACAACTTATCGATCAATGGAGAAAACCAGAATCTGAGGTAAGGCACAAACTGTTTTACTTTGGGTAGGAATTGAATTAATGTCTTCATGTTATATCCTAGCTTAACTCACTGTTTGCATCTCTTTTAGGATAGCAGTGCTAGAAACAAACAAAATCGTTCCAATTTGAAATTGCTACATGTAGCTGGCAGCAAGAGTTTTGCTCGTGTTGGTCATGATATGGTAAATTCAACTGCTCAAGCACTTCTCTTTGAAAGTGATGTATCAGATCAGTTTTGGTTGTTTTAGTTACTAGTGAAACAAATTGGTTGCAGGCTCAGAAACTTGGGTACTATCCAGGAAGAGACCAAATATTTGTTGAAGTACATACAAGTAAGAAAACCAGAGTTCCCACCCCACTAGCAATGCCACTAATTGTAAGTCACATGTACCATTCATCATCTCTTTTCTGTAATAATATCGTGCATGTGGCTTCATCATCATGGAAATAACTTGAGGTGCCTCATTTTGCTTTATTCTTGTAGAAGAAACTTCAAACTGAAGCTAAACTCCACCCAGAATTGGAGGGAAATTCTATTGAAGAAGGGGATCTTTATGCACATACTTTTGGAGAGAAGGAACCAAGAGGACGTGTCCATATGTTGGGTACGGGGCCAACTCCACAGAGTGTGGGCGCGCCTGGAACAAAAGCTAAATTTCCAACAAAGCTAGCAATGCAAATACAACTTCGTCGACGTGTTGAACAAGAAGTTTCAACTCTAAAGGAGAGAATGCAAGCAATGGAATGACGCTTCAATGAGATGCAGCACGCCATGTTTTCACAAGGAAGTCACAGTGTTGAAACGCCCACGCCTTCGCCTCCTAATTCTGTCTCTCGACCCGTGGTAGAGTGCTTAGTTACCAACTTTTGTTAAGATACGTGAATCATAGGTACACTAATTCGTTTTCTTTTTGTGTCCCTCCATAGTTCTCACGTTTTTTACCGGATGATGACGATGAGGAAGAGGAACATGAGGGTCATCATGATACAGTCCAGGAAGATAGAGGCTTGTTCATCCAGAAGCATATACCATCTAGCCATAATGTTCCAGCCACACATTTACCACCTAGAAGCCATGTGGCCACTCCAAGCGCCGTCAGGCCTCTCAAGCCTCATGATCAAGAAGACCTTGTAATCATCTCATCTCTTAACTACACATATCTTGTTGTGTTGTGTTTGCCATTCTTCATGTTTCTCATAGACGATGCATGAATTAGGTTGGTAGGGATGTCATATTATATAGAGAATCATATTTGTGAGGACATAGTTAATCAAAAGCAACCGTCCCCCAACTGAGAGCAGTTTGCCTTTCCAACTGCTTAACCGTTTCTCTAGACGCTCCTCTACATGCTTCCACTCCGCAATGGTGAGGCGCCAATAATGAATCGGTATTCTCAGATATTTAATCGGGAATTGGACATGTACGCAACCAAATAGGTCACCATAATCGGCCACCGCCTCAATGACTTCTCCAAAGCAGAACAATTCACTTTTATGAAAGTATATTTTGAGACCCGGCATTTGCTCAAACGCTGAAAGCAAGAGTTTCAGGTTTCGAGCCTTGTCCAGATCATGTTCCATAAAAAGAATCGTTTCATCCATTCAGTAATAAGTGCATTTTCATTCGTTTCTTTAAGAACATTTCTTCCCGATCTTGATCTGCCAGCAAAATAATTCAGCTTTCAGCTCATGTCCCTCTATTTTTTATATTGCAACTATGTTCTGCCATATCTCTCCTCTTGTAACGATGTAATCAGAACTTGGGCTTATTGTTTCACTACTTCCTTCTACATAAACAAAAGGCTTATGACAATATACATCTTAAATCCTGTGGCTAAGTATATATTACTTTGTTGTGTCACGTGTTTTACTATCAAACTTGATTATTGATCCTCACAGAAGAAAGATGCGACTTTTTTACTGGTCATTAATAAACCAAAGATACGATAAGCCTTTTGTTTAATAGGCTAAAAAGGAAAGAGAATCATGCATTAAATGTAAAGATATCCAAATAAATACTCCCGGGCTGGCTCTTTAAACCACACGCATTTGTGAACATAAACTTAAAGAAAAAATATTGCCCTTATAAACACAGATCGTATCTTTGGTTAATCAACATGCAGTGATGGCCCTGATTTATTTGGATATCTTTACATTTAATGTATGATTCTCTTTCCTTGCTCGGTTCGGTGCTTAAATTAGACTTGCGGAGTGCAGTGATCAATCCTCGCAAAAAGCTTTGTATGCTGTACTTGCAAACAAATTAACAAATGCAGACTCTTACCGTGCTCTTCTTCCTCACCCTAGCCATGCTCCCGGGCCTCATAGCCAGCACCTCGTCTGTCATCAACACAACATGCTCAAAGATTCCTGAGATATCCTACCACTATTGTGTTGGCGTGCTCTCGGCCGAACCAACAGGTGCCTCCGCCATAGATACGCGTGGGCTGGCCGTCGCCGCTGCCAACCTAACCGTTCACAACGTGACGTCCACGTTGCATATGATGGGCGACTTAGTGTTGGAGCTCAACGCTTGCATCGGTTATTATAAGCATATGGTTGATTTGATAGTGACCGCCGTTGATGACTTGCACAAAGGACGAGATGCTGAACTGATATACGAAAATTTATATCAGGCCTCATATACGCCCTTAGATTGTGATATTGCCTTGTTTGAGGGAGCCGAGAAGAATCCCATGCAGGAAGAGAACTCAGAAAATCAAGCTTTGGCCCGCATAGCGAGTGGCATCGCGTTTCTCATGTGGCATGGACGTTCTTAAAGGATATGTCTAAGTACTTAACTTTGTACTACATCTATCATGTGAATAAAGAGATGTCTACACCCCTTACATGTCGTGTCCCCCTTTCTCTTTTGCTTGTTTAAACATGAGTCATCTGCAATGTGTTGGCCTACTGTTTGTTTAGCACCTCATCGACACATTAAATTTCTATTCCATAAGCAGATCTCAACTGTGGTACAATATAATCATGGATTCATTAGCAGTGAACAGTTTACTCTTGTCCTCCAAAACATGAGGATCACGCGTTTCTTGCCCCGAATATACAAATTCACTGGGTTCTAGTTTTTGTACTATCCTCACAATTGACAACCACAAAAATGGAATTGTTTCCTCCACAAAGATTAACTCCTTATCTGAGAACCAGATCTTCCAACACTTCTGTTTGCATTGATTGGATACGATTTTGTGTGGTTAATTTTTACTGAATGTAGTAGGATAGTGTGTCAGGAGGTGGGGCCGCGACTCGCTTATGTTTTCCTAGAGCTTGACGGTGTTACGCAACAGGGTTTGCGATTATCACTATGCCCAACTGTCCTGCCGTAGCCTGCAATCTGTCTGCGAGGATGGGTGGAACCTGGAGGTTGCGAGCCAAAGTCTGAAAGAACTCGCGCTCGTCACCGTAGTTTCCCTCGATTTCATTATGGGCTTCGCCGTGACGGCCTTCCAGTGCTGTTGTTGCTGGGCAGGATGTATGAGCATTGCGGACGAAGCCATCACTCGTTCGCCATGTTTAATCTAGGAAGGTAAATAGAAAGAAGATAATACAAGTATTTTATTTGTAAAAGCGCCTGGGGCGGTCCTGGGACCGGCGGCTGGGGACCAACTCGCCCCCGGGCCTAATTTTTACGCTGGCTCACCCCCAGATGATGATTTTATGCGCCTCCTATAGGGCCAACCGCTGGAGATGCTCTAAGACATGTGGCATCTTGAATTGTGCTTGATCATTTGAAGTTGCGGTTTCCTATTGCCGCCATTGCTGCATGCGGCACTGGCGGTCTTAACAGTATCGACGCCATGGACGAAGCTTGGCACCAGATCCATACCAGTCAAGACGGTGAAATATTCATCCACATTTGGATCATATTGATTATAGAAGAAGCCCAGGGATGTATCCAAGAGTGGTGGAAGAACCTCGCGACGCAGAACCTCCCGGAGCCCAGGCTGACAAACTGAGGACACTGTATCTCCGTCCACTCTGGAAGTGGCTCCAGCTCCTTTCAAGCACCTACTAGTTCTGGCTGACGGGAGTCCGTGTCCTTGGCCGTGTCCATGCTGGAAAGGTCAGCAGCACCAATTTGCCAGTCGTCGGCGCAGATGCCAAACCAAAGCTTGAGCTCCGGCACATACTGGACCTTGCCTACAAACGGCAGTGTCCAGTCGCCGACTTGGGTCCAGGTGTGTTTGGTCGTGTCCAAGCAGTAGGTGCCCGAACGTTCGGCTGTTTTTTGGCTAAGGAGGTTTATACCCCCGGCCGATATGCAGATGCTGGAGCCGCCGCGGAGCACCACGTGCGAGGTGATCACGTGGTCGAGCACCTTGGGGTCACGGACGAACGGCGGCGGCGGGAGGAGCTGGCGCTGCCAGGACTTGGTGGAGGAGGTCAAGGTTGGTCTGCGGTACACAAAGACCTCGTACTGATCGCTCAGCCGTTCACCGTCAGCTCCTGTCTCTTCTCTACCGGGAGTCCGGGACGACCCTCCATGATGTAGATGCTCTCGTCACGGTCGTCGGCGCCGGGGACGAAGATGGAGACGGGCATGCACTTGGGCGTGTCAAGGTAGGGGATGTCGTCCATCTGCTTCGCGTCGGCGTCGAAGAGCGAGGTGCGGCCGCACTGGTCGACGCAGAGCACCTTGCGGCCGGCGAGCGGGAAGCATTGGATGCACCAGTAGAGGCTCGAACCCGAGCCTCGGAAGTTGAAGTCTGCGGCGGGAAGCTTGATCGTCCGCATTTTCTTACTCTTGCGGTCGTCGGCAGCGGCGGGCGCGGCGTCTCCGTCCAGGGGCAGCACGGCCACCGTCGTGTTGAACAGCTTGTGGCGCCTAAGGTCGATGCGGCGCAGCGATCTGGCTCCGGGGATGTGGTCGTCCACGATCAGGTTCACGAACCGGCGCATCGTCGACTTCGAAGCCATCAAATCGGTCGTCGTTACGCACGTGAGCGAGGGGGGGAGGAACTGTTTTTCGAGAGTGGAGGCGATTCATCTCCTCAGTTCGAGTAACTCGCTATACATCAATACATGGATGGGACGTACCTAGCTATACATACATGGTGAGGAACCAAGGAAATGGCATGGCTTTCAATCACAGAGGGCCGGTTAAGATTGAAGAAGATGTAGCAGATTTACAGGCGGCGGCTGGCCTGAGCCCGAGCAGAATGGCGGCGGAGGTGGCCGTGGGGTGGGCGGCGGCGCGTCGCCAGATTGAGGGATCGAGTAAAACCTTGTGGTTGTCGGGCGCCCCTATATTTCACCTCTTCCGACTCGCTTAAGGGGCGGGCTATATGGGCCGGCCCTCCGCGCCGCAGGCCACAGCCTCTTTTTTCGTTTTCTATTTTCGTTTTTCGCTTTATTTTCGTACTTTTGTTTATACTTTACAATATTATAAATATAAATTACAAAAAAAACTCAAATAAACGAAAATATTGAACAAGTATTTGAAAAATGTAAATCAAGCATTTGGAAAAATGTTGACTGTGTATAGAAAAATTGTTGATCATGTATTAAAAAATGATAATTCTTTTACCATGTATATAAAAATATTAAACAAGCATTGGAAAAAAATATGAAAAACTATTTGAAAATTTTTAATCACGCATTTAGGAAATGTTAAATGTGTATAAAAAAGTTTAACATTTATTAAAAATAATTAAAAAAATTATGATGTATATAAAAATGTTAATCAAGAATTTAAAAAATAAAATTGAAAGGATATTTGAAAAAATGGTAATCACACATTTGGAGGAATAAAACATAAAATAACTCTAACAATTTATAGGTTAATTGCTTACAAAATGTAGAGAAACAGAAAGATTTTTTTTTGAAAAAATGAAAGAGGATAAAACAAGAAGGCGGACATAAAAAGTAAAAATGTTAACATAACAAAAACAAAAGAAAATAAGAACATAAGAGCATCTCCAACATCACCCCTATTTTTGGCATGAGACGTGTTTAGATCACGAGAGGGCAAAAAAGGGACTCCAACAGCTGCCCAAACTTATAATTTTTCAACAGAAAAATTGGGAGGTCTAAAAAAAGGCTTCTCGTGCGGCCAATATAGGGCACTTTTGCTACTGCCCAAAAATGCGAGGATGCATCCGGACTCCCGCCTATGGTCAGAAACCTTGGATCTTCCGATTGCCTGCCGGTTGTTGCGTGCCATGGCTGGCTCCTTCGACCTGGATACGCTCGTCGTCGCTCCCACCCTATTTTAGCGCAGTTATTGGAGCAGTTTTGCCCTATTTCGTGCCCAAAAAATGTGTTTTTGTGCCCTATTTGCTGTTGTTGGAGATGAGGCTTCCTCATGCCCAAAAAAGCCGGTTTTCGTGCTCATTTTTTTACTACACCAACCTTTTGAGCCCAAAATAGGGCTCTAAAAAGATGAGGTAGTACATATCAGGAAGGGCGGCTGCGTCCTTAAGCTAATAAATGGATATGTCCACCCATCTCCTCTCTTCATAGAAATGAACCACAAAAACACACACGAAACGGGCCTATAACCCCAGCGGCATAGGCCCATGCCTAACAGCCGAGAAAAGAAGACAAATAATGTTCCGTGAGACACTTCACTGTCATTTCCTATTTGGCGCCTTTAGCGACTGTCAGCAGGAATTTTGTTAACTAGCACTGCAGGTGCTCTTACTTGGGCCGGCCCATCTAGGGGTGCAGCAGGAAGCCGTTTTTTAATTCTTTTTCTGATTATGTTTTTTCTTGGACCGGTCTTCTTTGTTTATTCTTTTACTTTTTACCTTTTTATTTATTCTTTTCCTTTTATTCACTTTTTTATTTTTATTTTCCAAAATGCACGATTTTTCAAAATTCATGAACTTTTTCTTCAAATTTAATCAACTTTTTCCAAAATCCATGTGTTTTTTAAAATTCGTAAAATTTTCAAAATTATGCACTGTTTGTACAAGTGCATGAATTTTTTTAAAATCATTTGAATTGTTTTCAATATGATTACCATTTTTCGAAATCAATGAATTTTTCCAAATTTTTTATTTTTTTCTAAATATCAACCTTTTGTTGAAGTTTGTGAACATTTTTTAACTCGTTAATATTTTTTATTTTTGGGATTTTTCTTTCTTTTTTTTGAAAAATCAGATTCGTATTTTTTCAAAAGTTAACGGTGAGTGCTAGAAGGGCCAGCACATTCCTGCAAGCTAGTGTGTGCTAGATCTCCTAGCCGGTGAATAAGGCCCCGACTAGGAGCTCCCCACTTCACCAGCTGAGAGCGAACAAGCCAACACGGGCCGAATACAAACATTCCCAAGGCGACAACACAGAGCGAGTTTTGATCCAATGGTTATGCTTGTGAATGAAACTAAATTATATCCTGGCGATCTTAGTTTTAGGAATCCAATTAAAAATCTGACTAACTCTATTACATCGTACTAATATTTACAAGCATTAGATCAATGGATGGTAATAAGGAGGGAACGTGTCTTCCCTTGAGTCCCTGAGAACGAAGGGGGCGAATTGGAGGGGGACTCCCCCTCCTATGGCCGGCACAAGGGGGAGAAACATTTTCCCTTGTGGCGCCCCCCTCCTTGCTCCTCCAACCTATATATACTTGAGGATTTGGCCCTTGAGAAACATATGTTTTGGAGCCTCCTCTAACTCTAGTTCTAGTTGATCCAATTAGAGCTAGATCTAATCCCCTCTATTCCTCATAATTAGAAGCCCAATATGGTTATAATCTCCTCCCTCTAATTCTTCGGCGATGATTAGCTCTGGACGGCGAATCGCTGTCGGATCATGAAGACTGTACGCTTGTAAACTGTGAAGAGGTCGTGCGTTCGGTCTTCCGGATCGCTCGTGCACAGTTTGAGGGATCATTCATTGACGGTTCGAGAGACTTCAAGTACGATATACACTGGCTCTTCTTCAGCTGCAACTCGGAGTGGGTGACGATCCGATCCAAACAACATCTTCATAGTGTTCCCCCCCTTCCAGATGCACATAGCTCTGTTGTTGTGTGGCAAACATCAATATTTGATAAACAAGAGCACCATGCATGCTAAAATATTCTAATTGTGCACGCTACGGGTGTGCATATATGCTGCACTATTAAAGATGAAGCCACCTTAATTTGAAATAAAACAAGAGATATACCGTCCTCCATTACACTTTTCTGTCTTACAAGTATATGCCCTTGTTAATCCATAGTACGGCTCTCTTTGAACTATTGTTTGGAACAATATTAGTCGCTCCTTGCACCATGGTAAACTTGCAACACCCATTTGGATCAACACACAACACCGAGGTGGAGATCGTGTCAGGAGGTATAAAGTTGGGTGGGATTTTGGCACCAAAATCAGGCATGGAACTTGAATCCCTTTAGTGCGAAGATGTGGCACGAAAGTGCAAAACCAACAATCCTAAAGATGCAAACATAGTGCAACGCTCTTCAATTGGAAGATATTGTGTTTGGGAGAAACTAACTAGCTTTTAATTGCATGCCTCCTCACTTTGCCTCGAACACACTTTTCTTCTATCTAAGCCCCTGAAAATTCGTTTGCTTCAATGATTATAGCAAGGATGGGGGCAGTGCCCCCCCCCCCTGCCACACACTTCGAGATGCAAATGCAAATGCACTCCTCGTCCTCCTGAGCACAACCCTCGGGTTGTACCTGATGCTCAAGTATAGGAAGAGGTCCCCGCATCTACTACTTGCCATGTTCACTGTGTGCAGGAGCATCTACATCTGCCTGAACATCTCATATAATGATATAAAGGTAGAGAAAACTTCTGCCCTCCGAATACTTTCTGTTTCTTGTGTTCAGTAATTTTAAACACGGTGTTCTGCATGCTTTGATGAATTCATGAGCGAATATACGTATTCTAAGTCTTGGAATTAGAGATGTACAATTTCAAGTTCTGTTGACCCACAATCGTAACCCCCCCCCCCCCTCTTGTTCAAATTGGACAATTATTTTATTTCTATAATTTCCACAAGCTCTGAAATGGAAAAACATGAGCGTTATTGTCTCCCTCCCTGACTCCCTTTACTTTGGCCCTTCGGGCTCATTTAATTTCTTCCTCTTTCAAGAATTTAGCCTCACACTTTTCCGCTTCTAATTTGATAACACATTTTGTCTCGAGGAGGGGTGTTGCTTCAACTTTGATGCCAAGCTCATTGATAAGGCCAAGAAGCCTTTTTCCAACTTTGTAGATCCCATTTGCGGCCTTAGCCCAACACCGCAAAAATTGTTGAAGATGCCAACTTTTCTGTTATCAGTGCCGGAAAAATATATGGAGAAACCAAATTTTCTTGTGCAACTGTGGTGGAATTTAGGACGAAATCAGTCATGCAAAAAAGTCGTGAGTAACCATCATTTTCCAAATGTCAACATTCTAGCCATTAGCCAGCTCATTTTCCATGAAGCTGGTCAAGCGAGAAACAAGAAGTATCATAGCATACTTGTACACTACCAATACACCAAACAAAATAATGGCCTCTCATGCTCCGGCGAGATAAGCGAACCGAGAAAGCAACAACCCCAAATAACTGGCCTAAAAAGTACATAGTAGCGTAAGTGCATAACCAAGCGAGAGGCACGTTTGAGGCGTCCGACCTAAAATCTAGCACGAGACCTGGCAAATTGTCTAATTCTCTCCTAAATGGGTGAATTGATTCTGGCCTAAGGCGGTTCATTCTGAGATTCGACAAGTTTTGCCATTTTCTATCGGATTATCTCTTGAAATTTTTCAACAATTTTGGAATTTCAAATTGTGCATGAAATTTTATAAACAGGAACACTTTTCCAAATTTGTTAATAAATTCCCAAATATTGATGTTGTACACAAAATTCCAGACGACATACTTTTTTAAAAAATTGTCAACATTTCCGAAACAAAAACATTTCTTTTACTTATGAACAAAAATTCAAAAATGGGAACATTTTTTGAAATTCTGGAACATTTTTATAATTTGTAAAACAAATTTGAAAAGAAGAACATTTTTCGTTATTCCAAAAATATTATTACAAAATGAATAATAAAGCTAAAAATTGAAAAAAAATAAGAAAACAAATAAGAAAAAATACAATAGAAAAAGTACGCTCAGGCCTTGCCCAATCGGGCGATGCCATTGCTTCTGTCGGGTGCCTGTTGGGCCGGCCCAAGCATTCGCCAATTAGAAAAAACTCATTAATTATGAAAAAAAGAATGTTTATGAATTTGGAAAACATATGGGCTTTTATAAAACGTTTGTAAAAGTGGAAAAGAGTACCTGGATATGGAAAATAGTTCATGAATTTGAAAAAAGTTTGCGAATTTCAGAAAATGATCATGAATTTAAATGGGAAAAAGTTCGGGTTTGGCGGAAGGTTCTATCTCATGGTAATTTTTTGACCTCATTCACATGGGCCAAACTTTTTTCTAGGGCCTTGTATCACCATTCCAAGGCATCATGTGAAGGTTTTGTGATCTCGACAATTCTGCATTTTCAAATAATGTTTGTGCTTTCAAAATTTATTTGCAATTTAGAAAATAATGTTGTATTTAATTTTGTTTCTACACAAATACAAAAAAATGTTTGTGGAAATTCAAAATAAATTGGTTTCATTTTTTTCATATTTATTGACTTTTGCTTGAAATTTAAAATTTCGTAGTGTTTTTCTAAAAATGTTCCTGTTCAAAACTATGTTTGCTCTTTTGAAAATCTGTTCGAGTTATAACACTCTAAGAAATTTTGAAAGACACGAACAATTTTTGGCATATCTGTACATTTTTTTAAATGCGAATGTTTGTACTTT
This sequence comes from Triticum urartu, assembly GCF_003073215.2. NCBI lineage: Eukaryota > Viridiplantae > Streptophyta > Magnoliopsida > Poales > Poaceae > Triticum > Triticum urartu. The sequence continues at coordinate 607,371,467 of NC_053025.1, forward strand.
ATGGACAAAAATTTTAAAAGCAAACATTTTTCAAAATTTCAAACAAAAGTTATTAAACATGAGCGTTTTCTGAAAAAGAAAAAAGGGAAAGTGAAAAAAGAAAAAAGAAAACTAAAAAGGAATAGTGATAAAAGGACCGATTCAACAATGGGTCGGCCTAGGGGTGAACTGAATCAGAAGAAAACAGAAAAAAGAAGTAAATAGGCAAAAGCTTTAGGATGTCTTAGTGTTTTTTTGAAAGATCCAGCATTGCTGGCTTTTCATTGGCTTGGCAGAGAGAGGGTTAAAAAAAGGGTGATCAAAAGATCAAGGTCTGAAAAGAGGTAGGGGTGAGCACATAGGCCACACACCACTTCCTCCGGAGAAACAAAAAATACAAGTATGGGTTCACTCCTCACGTAACATCCCCGAAGGGGGCCTCTATGCCACGAGCTCCGGTGAGCCGCCATTGTTCGATGTCCCTCCGGCAGGCTGTAAGAATGGCACGCTAGCTCGGCGATTTTCCTCTGAAGGTGCAGCTGTTTCGCTCCTGCCAGATTTGGCAGGCCAGCAGAGCGACCATTGTCTTGATGCCCTTTCTGTTGGATGATGTCGCGGCGTTGACGATCGCGGTCACCGCTTCGGTGGTGGTAACGCAAGCTTCCCAGGTGGTTGGGGAGAGCGCAGTGCAGCCATGGCAGGTGGCCGCCATTGTCTAGACTTGGCGTGAAGTTGGGCACTCCCAGAGGGGGTGGAAGTAGGATTCCAAATTTCTGTTGCAGAGCTGACAGAAATATCCATTCTCCCACCCTCTACGCTGCAAGCGATCGTTGCACCAGAGGCGATCAAGGTGGAGTAGCCAGAGGAAAACTTGATCTTCCCCGGTGCCCAGATCCTCCATATGAGTTGACGCAGTTCCTCCCTCGGCTCGTCTGGGAATTGGATGCTGTAGGCTGCTTTCGCTGTGTATTGGCCTCCTGTCTTCCATTTAATCACGTCCGCCACCCCTTCTCGGAGTGTCAGATTGGCTTCAGTGATCCGGTGTCGCAGCAAGACGACCTGGGGGATGATTTTTATAGCATTGTCGTGCCTTAGATCAAGCACCCATCTGTCTCCATGCAGGGCCTCCACCACCGTGCGGTTTTTCCTGACGGAGCGGCTGAACAGCAGCGGGAAGGCCCGGCAGAGCGACAACTCACCCAGCCAGGGGCAGTGCCAGAAGAGGACCCGGTTTCCGTCGCCCACCTCCACCTCAGTGGCCGAGGCGAAGAGCGCCTGGTCTTTGTCGTCGCAGGGCGTTCCTGTGCCCACCCACGGCCGCGCTGGGTCGGTCCATGCCAGCCAGAGCCAGCAGAGCCGAAGAGCGCGCACGAAGCGCTCCATGTCCGGGATCCCGAGGCCGCCGCGGTCCACCGGCGACGTGACTGTCCGCCAGTTAACTTTGCACTTCCCGTCGGTGATCTCCACATCTTGTGCCCATAGGAAGCGTCGTCTAGCCTTGTCCATGTCTTTGAAGAATTTCTTTGGGATGCGCAGGACGGCCATCGCGAAGGCGGGCAGCGCACCGAACGAGCACACGCCGCCCTGCGATTGGCATGAGCCGACCCTTTCATGCCGCCAGCCGTGCGCGAACGCGATCGAGGAGGGACTGAATGTGGACCAGCTGTAGCTTGCCTATGCAGAGGGGGAGACGTAGGTATCTGATCGGTAGCCTACTCTCTTGCCACCGAAGTTTCCCAGGACGTCCATGAGATCTAAGTTGTCGTAGTTGAGTGCCGCTACTGATGATTTTTGAGGATTGCAGTGCAGTCCCGTGGCGTCCCCGAACCTTTCCAGTATCTGCATGATGATGTCGACCTCATGCCACTCTGGGGTGGCGAAGAGGATGGCGTCGTCGGTGTAGAGCGTGACCCGCAGGCGCGCGGCTCTGGCTGGCGGTGGGGTTAGGATGCCGGCCGTCTGCGCCGCCTCCAGCAGCCGATGTAGGGGGTCGATCGCCAGGATGAAGAGGAGTGGCCAGAGCGGATCCCCCTATCACAGCCTGGGCAGGTGGAGGATGGCTTGCCCTAGGTCGCCGTTGAGCGTGCATGCCGAGGATGCGGAGAAGAGGAGCAGAGCAATCCAGTCTCTCTAGTGTGCTGGAAAGTTTAATCGTTGCAGCAGCTCTAACAGATATTCCAAGGAAACCGAATCAAAAGCTTTTGCGATGTCAATCTTGAGCAGCAGCGCTGGCGATTTTTTCCTCTGGAACATCCGGATCGTGTTTTGCACGTAGAGGAAATTGTCATGTATCCCTTTTTTCTTCTGAAAAGCGCTCTGTGCAGGGGAAACCAGTTGATCCAGGACGCCAACAAGCCTGATGGATAGAACCTTCGCGATCAGTTTGGCCATAGTGGATGAGGCTTATTGGGCGGAAATCAGTCAGTTTTGTTGCACCGGATTGCTTTGGCAGCAACACGATGATTGCTCGGTTGATGGCTGCAAAATCGCCGCCAGCCAGCCGGTAGAAAGCCTCAAAAACCGCCATGACGTCTGCTTTGATAGTCTGCCAGCACGCTCTGAAGAAAGTGTCGTTGAAGCCGTCTGGTCCTGGCGACTTCTCTGCCGGAGAGGCGCAGATCGCAGCCCACACCTCACCCTCCATGAAAGGGTTGTCGAGGCCAGTCCCTGCCTGCAGCCGCGGGAGCTCGATTGAGTCCCAATTGATTGCTCGAGCCATCCTCCGCTTGGTGCTAAGCAGGGCAGAGAAGTGTTCATGTACTAGCTTCGCTTTGTCACTATGGTTTGTTGCTTGCTTGCTCGTGGCCTCAATGCTATGGATGTGGTTCTTCCTCCTCATGGAGATAATCTTTGCCTGGAAGAAAGCGGTGCGAGCATCGCCCACTTTCAGCCAGGTGGTCCACGCTGCCTGCCTCTTTCTGACGCGCTCGAGCGCTGCGAGCCCGACGATCTTTAGTTTCAGCGTCTTCCTTAACCAAAATTCACTAGGAGTGAGCTGACGCTTTTCTTGTGCTACATATAGCCGAAGTACAATTTCAGATGCAATGTGGAACTAAAGTTTAGAGTTGCTGAAGATGCTTTTGGCCCAAATCCTTAAGCCAGCCGCGGTTCTCTTGAGCTTGATTTTCATCCTGGTAAAAGGGCAACTATGATTCACCGGCCTCTGCCATGCCCTGGCCACCGTCAGCTGGAAGTAAGGGAACTTGGGCCAAAAAGATTCAAATCTGAAAACGGCCTTGCGGGGTGGTGCCGCGGCGTCTGTCAGAAGCAGAGGGCAATGATCTAAGCAGGAGGTGGACGCAGCCATGAGAATGTGCGCTGGGAAAGAATCTTCCCATTCTTGGTTGCAGAAAACTTTGTCGATCACGACGAAGGTTGGGTTTTCCCTCTCATTGCTCCAGGTGAAACATCTATTTTTGCACTTGATTTCTTTCAGGCTTGCCCTGTCAATGGCGTCTCTGAATCTGCCCATAATTCTCCTGTTCAGGTTGTGGTTGCTTTTGTCTCTTGCCTCATAGATGATGTTGAAATCTCCGTTGATCAGCCATGGCTCACCGTGGGGCGGCCTGATTCTAATCATCTCATCGAGGAACTCATATTTCCTGGCTTCGTCGGTGGGGCCGTACAATGTTGTTAACCAGAAAGAAGTGTTGGTGCGCAGCTAGAGGACACTGGCAGTGATGGATAACTGTCCCACAGAGTGCGTAGCCACGACGACTTGGTGGAGTCCCAGAAGATTGCTTCCCCGCCGCGCGTACCCACGGCCGGGAGCACGGCGCAGTTGTCCAGACGACCACCACCGATCTCTCTGACGATGCCCTGTGTCCACGCATCTATCTTGGTCCCTTGCAGACAGAGGAGAGCGAGGCTGTGAGCGTTGGCTGTCTCACAAATGGTTGCTCTCTTAGCCGGCGAGTTCAGGCCCCGAACAGTCCAATTCATGATGGAGATGGTTGTGTTACTCATAACACCTTCAAAAATGCTCCGGCAACAAACCAAATTCTATTACTGAAGATAACATTCTAGCACAAAGACACCACCGCCCATCCATGGCGTGCCAGCGTCCACCCATACGCCCCAAATCACGCTGACTACGAGCTAAACATCGATAACCTGCACTAATCATAACAAAGATACCTAACTCAGACTGGCTTAAGGACAGCTGCTGCCGGAGACTTTCTAATCCAAGTGCTAACATGATCTACCCCTGCGCTGCTCCGTCTGGGCTGGCCAGGCCAGCCATGGTACGCAACGCCTGGACGTCGAGGCGCGTAAGCTTGGTGATGTAGGCGACATCGTCTTCAGTGAGCGTCTCGTGGAAACGACGTAGCAGTGCCTCTGCAGCCTTCACCGTCATCTGCTCCTTTGGCCCTAGGACGCCGAGCTCCTGAACCAGTCGGAGCGTGGCCCGCTGCATGACAAGGGTGGAGGAGGGGTTGGCCGCCTGCCTGGCGTTGTGCCGGCGGGGGCCGATGGCGCTCGCGTCTTGGGAGGGGCGGAGGGTCGCCGTGCCGGTGGTGGTGCCGCCATGAGGGGGGAGGAGCCTCGCGGCAGAGCAGCTGAGCGGTGGCGCCGTCTTGCCCAAGTTGCAGTTGCTGAACCTGGTGAGTCACCGCCCCGAGCGCAGTTGCAATCGTGGGAGGGGGCGGAGCGGTCCTGCATGCCTGGACGGAGCCGGTTTGCATGCATGCAAGGGCCCACCAGGAGCCGACACATCCACGCTGGAGTCATGTGCACCATCCCCACCGAAGTCGAGCGATGCCGCCAGCACGCTGGCGACAGCCTCTTCAAGCTCATCCCGCCCCGGCTCGACGCGAGGCGGGGTTGAAAGCTGGTTCTCTTTGCCGGAGAAGAAATCGGCGACGGGGGTCGGGGCTGTGGTTCGCCAGGGCGGAGAAGGGGGAAGGGGTGGGGAGGGCGTGGCGTCGCAGAGGCAGAGGCGGGGTGACGTGGATCGCAACCTCATGCCCGTGGCAGCTCGAGCTGTGGTGCCAGCTAGTGGGGGTGCGACTGCGTTGCCGCTTTTGTTGGGGGCGGTCCTTGGCCGCTGCCGATGCCTTGGTTGAGTGGCTCCGCCCGAGCAGCGTATCCGCCCAGGAGCGCCTGGCCCTGCGGTTTCCGTCTTGGTCATCATGGTCCCTGCGGCCGCCACCGCGTTGCAGCCCGTGGCAGCCGGAGGAGGCCACCGCAGGGGGCTGGCGGCGACCCTGCCCGTCCTCTATATGCCTGGTCCACGTCCTGTTGGAAATATGCCCTAGAGGCAATAATAAATTAGTTATTATTATATTTCCTTGTTCATGATAATCGTTTATTATTCATGCTATAATTGTATTGATAGGAAACTCAGATACATGTGTGGATACATAGACAACACCATGTCCCTAGTAAGCCTCTAGTTGACTAGCTCGTTGATCAATAGATGGTTACGGTTTCCTAACCATGGACATTGGATGTCGTTGATAACGGGATCACATCATTAGGAGAATGATGTGATAGACAAGACCCAATCCTAAGCCTAGCACAAAGATCGTGTAGTTCGTATGCTAAAGCTTTTCTAATGTCAAGTATCATTTCCTTAGACCATGAGATTGTGCAACTCCCGGATACCGTAGGAATGCTTTGGGTGTATCAAACGTCACAACGTAACTGGGTGATTATAAAGGTGCACTACAGGTATCTCCGAAAGTGTCTGTTGGGTTGGCACGAATCGAGACTGGGATTTGTCACTCCGTGTAAACGGAGAGGTATCTCTGGGCCCACTCGGTAGGACATCATCATATGCGCAATGTGACCAAGGAGTTGATCACGGGATGATGTGTTACGGAACGAGTAAAGAGACTTGCCGGTAACGAGATTGAACAAGGCATAGGGATACCGACGATCGAATCTCGGGCAAGTACAATACCGCTAGACAAAGGGAATTGTATACGGGATTGATTAAGTCCTTGACATCGTGGTTCATCCGATGAGATCATCGTGGAACATGTGGGAGCCAACATGGGTATCCAGATCCCGCTGTTGGTTATTGACCGGAGAGTCATCTCGGTCATGTCTGCATGTCTCCCGAACCCGTAGGGTCTACACACTTAAGGTTCGGTGACGCTAGGGTTATAGAGATATTAGTATGCGGTAACCCGAAAGTTGTTCGGAGTCCCGGATGAGATCCCGGACGTCACGAGGAGTTCCGGAATGGTCCGGAGGTAAAGAATTATATATAGGAAGTGCTATTTCCGCCATCGGGACAAGTTTCGGGGTCACCGGTATTGTACCAGGACCACCGGAAGGGTCCTGGGGGTCCACCGGGTGGGGCCACCTGCCCCGGGGGGCCACATGGGCTGTAGGGGGTGTGCCTTGGCCTATATGGGCCAAGGGCACCAGCCCCAAGAGGCCCATGCGCCAAGAGAAGAAAAAAAGGGGAGAGTCCTAAAGGGGGAAGGCACCTCCGAGGTGCCTTGGGGAGGATGGACTCCTCCCCCCCCTTGGCCGCACCCTTCCTTGGAGGAAGGGGCAAGGGTTGCGCCTCCCCCTCTCCCTTGGCCCTATATATAGTGGGGAAAAGGAGGAGCTGACATACCTGAGCCCTGGCGCCTCCCTCTCCCTCCCGTGACACATCTCCCTCCTCCCGCAGTGCTTAGCGAAGCCCTGTTGGAATCCCGCTACTTCCACCACCACGCCGTCGTGTTGTTGGATCTCCATCAACCTCTCCTTCCCCCTTGCTGGATCAAGAAGGAGGAGACGTCGCTGCTCCATACGTGTGTTGAACGCGGAGGTGCCGTCCGTTCGGCGCTAGGATCATCGGTGATTTGGATCACGATGAGTACGACTCCATCAACCCCGTTCTCTTGAACGCTTCCGCGCGCGATCTACAGGGGTATGTAGATCCACTCCTCCCTCGTTGCTAGATGACTCCATAGATAGATCTTGGTGACACGTAGGAAAATTTTGAATTTCTGCTACGTTCCCCAACAGTGGCATCATGAGCTAGGTCTATGCGTACTTTCTATGCACGAGTAGAACACAAAGTAGTTGTGGGCGTTGATTTTGTTCAATATGCTTGCCGTTACTAGTCTTATCTTGATTCGGCGGCATCGTGGGATGAAGCAGCCCGGACCAACCTTACACGTACTCTTACGTGAGACCGGTTCCACCGACAAACATGCCTAGTTGCATAAGGTGGCTGGCGGGTGTCTGTCTCTCCCACTTTAGTCGGATCGGATTCGATGAACAGGGTCCTTATGAAGGGTAAATAGCAATTGGCATATCACGTTGTGGTCTTTGCGTAGGTAAGAAACGTTCTTGCAAGAAACCCATAGCAGCCACGTAAAACATGCAAACAACAATTAGAGGACGTCTAACTTGTTTTTGTAGGGTATGCTATGTGATGTGATATGGCCAAAAGGATGTGATGAATGATATATGTGATGTATGAGATTGATCATGTTCTTGTAATAGGAATCACGACTTGCATGTCGATGAGTATGACAACCGGCAGGAGCCATAGGAGTTGTCTTAATTTATTTATGACCTGCGTGTCAACATAAACGTCATGTAATTACTTTACTTTATTGCTAACCGTTAGCTGTAGTAGTAGAAGTAATAGATGACGTGACAACTTCATGAAGACACGATGATGGAGATCATGGTGTCATGCCGGTGACGAGATGATCATGGAGCCCCGAGATGGAGATCAAAGGAGCTATATGATATTGGCCATATCATGTCACTACTATTTGATTACATGTGATGTTTATCATGTTTATACATCTTATTTGCTTAGAACGACGGTAGTAAATAAGATGATCCCTTACAACAATTTCAAGAAGTGTTCTCCCCTAACTGTGCACCGTTGCTACAGTTCGTCGTTTCTAAGCACGCCGTGATGATCGGGTGTGATGGATCCTTACGTTCACATACAACGGGTGTTGACGAGCCTAGCATGTACAGACATGGCCTCGGAACACATGCAAACACTTAGGTTGACTTGACGAGCCTAGCATGTACAGACATGGCCTCGGAACACAGAAGACCGAAAGGTCGAGCATGAGTCGTATAGAAGATACGATCAACATAAAGATGTTCACCGACGTTGACTAGTCCGTCTCACGTGATGATCGGACACGGCCTAGTTGACTCGGATCATGTAATCACTTAGATGACTAGAGGGATGTCTATCTGAGTGGGAGTTCATAAGATGAACTTAATTATTCTGAACATAGTCAAAAGGTCTTTGCAAATTATGTTGTAGCTCGTGCTTTAGTTCTACTATTTAGATATGTTCCTAGAGAAAATTTAGTTGAAAGTTGATAGTAGCAATTGTGCGGACTAGGTCCGTAAACTGAGGATTGTCCTCATTGTTTCATAGAAGGCTTATGTCCTTAATGCACCGCTCAGTGTGCTGAACCTCGAACGTCGTCTGTGGATGTTGCGAACATCTGACATACAGGTTTTGATAACTACATGATAGTTCAGTTAAACGGCTTAGAGTTGAGGCACCAAAGACATTTTTTTTGAAACGTCGCGAAACATATGAGATGTTTCGAGGGCTGAAATTAGGATTTCAGGCTTGTGCCCACGTCAAGAGGTATAAGACCTCCGACGATTTTCTTAGCCTACAAACTAAGGGAGAAAATCTCAATTGTTGAGCTTGTGCTCAGATTGTCTGAGTACAACAATCATTTGAATCGAGTGGGAGTTGATCTTCCAGATGAGATAGTGATGTTTCTCCGAAGTCATTACCACCAAGCTGCTAGAGCTTCGTGATGAACTATAATATATCAGGGACATATATGATGATCCTTGAGATATTCGCAATGTTTGACACCGCGAAAGTAGAAATCAAGAAGGAGCGTCAATTGTTGATGGTTAGTAAAACCACTAGTTTCAAGAAGGGCAAGGGAACAAAGGGATACTTCATGAAACGGCAATTCAGCTGCTGCTCTAGTGAAGAAACCCAAGGTTGAACCCAAACCCGAGACTAAGTGCTTCTGTAATAAGGGGAACAGCCACTGGAGCAGAATTACCCTAGATACTTGGTAGATAAGAAGGCTGGCAAGGTCGATAGAAGTATATTGGATATACATTGTGTTGATGTGTACTTTACTAGTACTCCTAGTAGCACCAGGGTATTAGATACCGGTTCGGTTGCTAAGTGTTAGTAACTCGAAATAAAAGCTACGGAATAAACGGAGACTAGCTAAAGGTGAGCTGACGATATGTGTTGGAAGTGTTTCCAATGTTGATATGATCAAGCATCGCACGCTCCCTCTACCATCGAGATTGGTGTTTGCGTTGAGCATAGACATGATTGGATTATGTCTATCGCAATACGGTTATTCATTTAAAGGGAATAATAGTTACTTTGTTCATTTGAATAATACCTTCAATGGTCTTACACCTGAAATGAATGGTTTATTGAATCTCGATCGTAGTGATACACATGTTCATGCCAAAAGATAGTAATGATAGTACCACCTACTTGTGGCACTGCCACGTAAGTCATATCGGTATAAAACGCATGAAGAAGCTCCATGTTGATGGATCTTTGGGCTCACTTGTTTTGAAAGGTTTGAGACATGCGAACCATGTCTATTGGTGTATATGCATGAAGAAACTCCATGCAAATGGACCGTTTGGACTCACTTGATTTTTAATCACTTGAGACATGCAAATCATACCACATGGGCAAGATGACTGAAAGCCTCGTTTTCAGTAAAATGGAACTAGAAAGCAACTTGTTGGAAGTAATACATTTTGATGTGTGCAGTCCAATGAGTGCTGAGGCATGTAGTGGATATCGTTATGTTCTTACTTCACAGATGATTTGAGTAGATGTTGAGTATATTTACTTGATGAATCATGAGTCTGAATTATTGAAAGGTTCAAGTAATTTCAGCGTGAAGTTGAAAGATCGTCGTGACAAGAGGATAAAATATCTATGATATGATCATAGAGATGAATATCTGAATTACGAGTTTGGCACAGAATTAAGACATTGTGGAAATTGTTTCACAACTAATACAGCCTGGAACACCATAGTGTGATGGTGTGTCCGAACATCATAACTGCACCCTATTGGATATGATGCATACCATGATGTCTCTTATCGAATTACCACGATAGTTTATGGGTTAGGCATTAGAGACAACCACGTTCACTTAAAATAGGGCACCATGTAATTCCGATGAGATGACACCGTATGAACTATGGTTTAGGGAAACCTAAGCTGTCATTTCTTAAAAGTTTGGGGCTGCGACGCTTATGTGAAAAAGTTTCAGGCTGATAAGCTCGAACCCAAAGTGGATAAATGCATCTTCATAGGACACCCAAAACAGTTGGGTATACCTCCTGTCTCAGATCCGAAAGCAATAAGGGATTGTTTCTAGAATCGGGTCCTTTCTCGAGGAAAAGTTTCTCTCGAAAGAATTGAGTGGGAGGATGGTGGAGACTTGATGAGGTTATTGAACCGTCTCTTCAACTAGTGTGTGGCAGGGCACATGAAGTTGTTCCTGTGGCACCTACACCAATTGAAGTGGAAGCTCATGATAGTGATCATGAAACTTCAGATCAAGTCACTACCAAACCTCGTGGGATGACAAGGATGCATAGTACTTCAGAGTGGTATGTAATCCTGTCTTGGAAGTCATGTTGCTAGACAACAATGAACCTACGAGCTATGGAGGAGCGATGGTGGGCCTAGATTCCGATAAATGGCTCGAAGCCATAAAATCCGAGAGAGGATCCATGTATGAAAACAAAGTGTAGACTTTGGCGGCACAGCTCGATGGTCGTAAGGCTATTGAGTGCAGATGGATTTTAAAAGGAAGACGGACAATGATGGTAAGTATCACCATTAAGAAAGCTCGACTTGTCGTTAAGAAGTTTCCGACAAGTTCAAGGAGTTGACTACGGTGAGACTTCCTCACTCGTAGCGATGCTAAGAGTCTATTGGAATTATATTAGCGATTACTGCATTATTTATGAAATCTTGCAGATAGGATGTCAAAACATTGTTTCCTCGACGATTTTCTTGAGGAAAAGGTTGTATGTGATACAACCGGAAGGTTTTGTCAATCCTGAGAGATGCTAATAAGTATGCAAAGCTTCAGCAATCCTTCTAGGGACTGGAGTAAGCATCTCGGAGTTGGAATGTATGCTTTGATGAGATGATCAAAGATTTTGGGTGTATACAAAGTTTATGAGAAACTTGTATTTCCAAAGAAGTGAGTGGGAGCACTATGGAATTTCTGATGAATATATGTTGTTGGCATATTGTTGATCAGAAATGACGTAGAATTTCTGGAAAGCATATAGGGTTATTTGGAAAGTGTTTTTCAATGGAAAGCCTGGATTAAGCTACTTGAACATTGAGCATCAAGATCTATAAGGATAGATCAAAACGCTTAATGGTACTTTCAAATGAGCACATACCTTGACATGATCTTGAAGGTGTTCAAGATGGATCAGTCAAAGAAGGAGTTCTTGCCTGAGTTATAAGGTATGAAGTTAAGACTTAAAGCTCGACCACGGCAGAATAGAGAGAAAAGACGAAGGTCGTCCCCTATGCTTAAGACGTAGGCTCTACAGTATGCTATGCTGTGTACCGCACCTGAAGTGTGCCTTGCCATAAGTCAGTCAAGGGGTACAAGAGTGATCCATGAATGGATCACAGGACAGCGGTCAAAGTTATCCTTAGTAACTAGTGGACTAAGGAAGTTTCTCGGTTATGGAGGTGGTAAAAAAGAGTTCGTCGTAAAGAGTTACGTCGATGCAAGCTTAACACCTATCCGGATAGCTCTGAGTAGAGATACCGGATGCATATAATGGAGCAACAATTTAGAATAGCTCCAAGTAGAACAATTATTTGGAATAGCTCCAAATAGAACGTGGTAGCTGCATCTAGGAGATGACATAAAGATTTGTAAAGCACACACGGATCTGAAAGGTTTAGACCCGTTGACTAAAACCTCTCTCATAAGCAACATGATCAAACCCAGAACTCATTGAGTGTTAATCACATAGTGATGTGAACTAGATTATTGACTCTAGTAAACTCTTTGGATGTTGGTTACATGGCGATGTGACCTGTGAGTGTTAATCACATGGCGATGTGAACTAGATTATTGACTCTAGTGCAAGTGGGAGACTGTTGGAAATATGCCCTAGAGGCAATAATAAATTAGTTATTATTATATTTCCTTGTTCATGATAATCATTTATTATCCATGCTATAATTGTATTGATAGGAAACTCAGATACATGTGTGGATACATAGACAACACCATGTCCCTAGTAAGCCTCTAGTTGACTAGCTCGTTGATCAATAGATGGTTACGGTTTCCTAACCATGGACATTGGATGTCGTTGATAACGGGATCACATCATTAGGAGAATGATGTGATGGACAAGACCCAATCCTAAGCCTAGCACAAGATCGTGTAGTTCGTATGCTAAAACTTTTCTAATGTCAAGTATCATTTCCTTAGACCATGAGATTGTGCAACTCCCGGATACCGTAGGAATGCTTTGGGTGTACCAAACGTCACAACGTAACTGGGTGGCTATAAAGGTGCACTACAGGTATCTCCGAAAGTGTCTGTTGGGTTGGCACGAATGAGACTGGGATTTGTCACTCCGTGTAACGGAGAGGTATCTCTGGGCCCACTCGGTAGGACATCATCATAATGTGCACAATGTGACCAAGGAGTTGATCACGGGATGATGTGTTAGGAACGAGTAAAGAGACTTGCCGGTAACGAAGATTGGAACAAGGTATACGACCGACGATCGAATCTCGGGCAAGTATACGTACCGATAGACAAAGGGAATTGTATACGGGATTGATTAAGTCCTTGACATCGTGGTTCATCCGATGAGATCATCGTGTGTTGATCACGGGATGATGTGTTACGGAACGAGTAAAGAGACTTGCCGGTAACGAGATTGAACAAGGTATCGGGATACCGACGATCGAATCTCGGGCAAGTACATACGATAGACAAAGGGAATTGTATACGGGATTGATTAAGTCCTTGACATCGTGGTTCATCCGATGAGATCATCGTGGAACATGTGGGAGCCATCATGGGTATCCAGATCCCGCTGTTGGTTATTGACCGGAGAACGTCTCGGTCATGTCTGCATGTCTCCGGAACCCGTAGGGTCTACACACTTAAGGTTCGGTGACGCTAGGGTTATAGAGATATTAGTATGCGGTAACCCGAAAGTTGTTCGGAGTCCCGGATGAGATCCCGGACGTCACGAGGAGTTCCGGAATGGTCCGGAGGTAAAGAATTATATATAGGAAGTGCTATTTTGGCCATCGGGACAAGTTTCGGGGTCATCGGTATTGTACCGGGACCACCGGAAGGGTCCCGGGGGTCCACCGGGTGGGGCCACCTGCCCCGGGGGCCACATGGGCTGTAGGGGGTGTGCCTTGGCCTATATGGGCCAAGGGCACCAGCCCCAAGAGGCCCATGCGCCAAGAGAGAGAAAAAAGGGGAGAGTCCTAAAGGGGGAAGGCACCTCCGAGGTGCCTTGGGGAGGATGGACTCCTCCCCACCCTTGGCCGCACCCTTCCTTGGAGGAAGGGGCAAGGGCTGCGCCTCCCCCTCTCCCTTGGCCTATATATAGTGGGGAAAAGGAGGAGCTGACATACCTGAGCCTGGCGCCTCCCTCTCCCTCCGTGACACATCTCCCTCCTCCCGCGGTGCCTTAGCGAAGCCCTGTTGGAATCCCGCTACTTTCCACACCAACGCCGTCGGTTGTTTGAGTCTCCATCAACCTCTTCCTTCCCCTTGCTGGATCAAGGAAGGAGGAGACGTCGCTGCTGCGGCGTACGTGTGTTGAACGCGGAGGGGCCGTCCGTTTCGCGCTAGGATTCATCGGTGATTTGGATCACGGACGAGTACGACTCCATCAACCCGTTTCTTGAACGCTTCCGCTTAGCGGATTATACAAGGGTATGTAGATGCACTCTCCTCCCCTCGTTGCTTTGCTCATAGATAGAGTCTTGGTGACACGTAGGAAAATTTTTGGGAATTTCTGCTACGTTCCCCAACACGTCCCCGGGTAGACCGCCAGGAAGGGGGGCTCCTCCCCCGATCTCGACGATGGGAGACCGCTCTGGCACGAGCTGGAAGACTGCGGCATGCGGGGCGTCCAGTCCTCAATCCGGTCCACGCGCACCAGCAGCTCCCGGCGTCAGACGCCGGGCGGCGAGGCGACTTGGCGGCTCGGAGGCGAGAACCCCAGCATGGCCTCGACCCTTGCCCGCGCCGCGAGCCGCGCACCAGAGCGTGCACCTGGTGGGGATGTGCGTGATGTCGGCCGCCCACACTCAGCAAGCGAACGTCTTGGTGTGGCCCCGCTCGTGGGTGCGGCTATCCAGGCGGTCGACGATGCAGAGGTCGCCGAGCACCTCGACCGCGCCCTCCAGCGACCACAGCTGCATGGGCATATGTTCCATGATGACGCGAATGTGGAGCGTGCAGTCATCCGACACCTCATGGTCATCCTCGTGCCATCCCTTCACCGCGAAGTCAACGCCATCCACCTTGATGACACCGCGGCGGACGGCGTTCTCCTTGTGCACGGGGAGCTCGAAATGGACGAGGAAGTCTTCCGGGTCGTGGTTGGTGATGCACAACAGATGGGGCGGTGTGTGGATCTGCTCTTCGATCGCGTGGCCCACTGCCATCGGGCTCGCAGATGTCCTAGTGTTTAGTGTGGTTCTCCTTAGACCAAAAGGTCTTGAGTCCCATTCACGTTGCCTACACTCTTTTTTCTTATAAAAAAAGTGAAAAACAGCTGAGGGTGCTGCGTATATGTACGCAGGCCACGTATCGGTGCAGGTGAAAAGACCATCCTATCCTTTATTATGAAGGGATATAGAGAGATCTCAGCCGTCAATGTGTTCAGGGGATGTACTGAAGGAAAAGTGTGATCTCATCCGACCCTCCCCCTGTTACGTCCTCCACTTCGTCCGGCCCTCCCCCTCCCGCACGTCCTTCCCTCCTCCCTCACTTGCCATGGGTTTTAGCCCCCAATTAATCGTATTTACTTCGTGCCAAAAAAAATCAGGATTGAGATTCTCCTTTCCAGGTCCGAGGCTTGGAGCAGCCGATCTCCTCGTCCACGCCCCATTTTCCTTCCCGCGCCGCCGCACTCATCTGCATCTGTTCTACCACTTCCGTTCATCTCCCCACAATCATCTGTCGTTATGCGGACATCCCTTGTGACATATTGTTGATTCAACAAAACTGAAGGCGCCACGTGTCGTACTCGTCGTTCGCCGCCACCATTGAAGTCGCCTCGGACCTCTCTCTCTCTTCCAACCTCCATCCGCACTTTTCCTGCCATGAGCTGCAATCTCCCTAGTCCTGTTGCGGCGGCGGATGATAGACAACGTCTCAGAACATCCTGCTCGAGTGCGGCAACGACGGACTAGAAGCAGCCGTGCAACAAGAGCGGCCTCAGGCAAGCGGCTGGCAGAGGAGTGAGGGCTTTTGGTGGCCGGGCTACAGGCAGGCCGCAATCTGGTCCATCCGTGTGGGCTTTGGGATTGTGAATCAGTCATTTCGTTGCAGCAGCCTGACAGGCCTAGTGGGCGAAATACGGTCCGTGATACCGAAATCACTAATTAAGGAGTACCGTTGGAAAGAACACTCCACTTTCCCAGGTCGCGACAAGTGGCGAACATGCAGCGCGCCACTTGTCACAACCGGGGAGTTTTCCCTTTTTTCGTAGATTCGTTTATTCAAAACGCCTTTTCTTTTAAACCTTGCGTCCAAATATCAAACCGTTTTCACCATTGGATTCCACGCGTCGAGATCTTCAAAACTAGATCCCATGTTGATAGGTTTTGACGAACTTTTTTTTCATGAAAAAACGGACGAAAAAAACCGGGCGAAAAAACCAAACCGGGAGCATGGTTTTTTCTCTTTCCGAAAAAGGCACACCCGTGCCTCTCGCGAAATCACACCCGTGCCTCTCGTGGAATCAAAACCGTGACTCTCGTGGAAAGAAAAAAAACAGAAAACGCGTTTTTTTTGTTTCTGAGAGGCACATCCGTGACTCTCATGAAAGCACAACCGTACCTCTCGCGGAAGCAAAACCTTGACTTTCAAGAAAGAAAAAAAAATAGAAAACACGTATTTTTTCCCTTTCTGAGAGGCATGGCCGTGACTCTCGCGGAAGCAAAACTGCGACTCTCGCGAAAGAAAAAAAACAGAAAGCGCGTTTTGTTTTTCCCTTTCCGAGAGGCACGGCCATGACTCTCGCGAAAGCACAATCGTGCCTCTCGCGGAAGTAAAACCGTGACTCTCACGAAAGAAAAAACAACAGAAAACACGTTTTTTTTCGTTTCCGAAAGGCACGGCCGTGACTCTCGCTAAAGCACAAGCGTGCCTCTCGCGGAAAAAAATCGTGACTTTCGTGAAAGAAAAAAAACACGTTTATTTCGCGCAAAAAAAATTTGAGGACTGGGGGAAAACCAAAACGTCGAAAAAACCCGGAAAAAAACCGTTTAAAAAGCCGAAAACGCGTGCGAAAAAAATAAAAAATAAAATCCGGAGGGAGCGTCCAGAGCGCGACATGTGGCGAATGGCTGAGAGCGCGCCAAGTGACGCTGATCGTTGCGAGGCTCCCGAAGGAGCGCTCGTTAACTAGTTGATCCCCGTGATACACCTATATTCACATAGGCGTATTGCTGTTCGGCCCACCAACCGTTATTGTTCCCCCGGCCCGCTTGAGCACTGATTGTCCTGGACCGGCAATACGGTACAGGGTATAGGTGGCTAAACGGGCCGAGATAGCTGGGCCGGCCCGGTAGCACGGGCTAAACGGGCCAGGCCCGGCACGCCAAGGGCCGTGCTTGGGCCTGAAGGCCGAGCACGCGGGCCGGCACAACACGGCCCGATTATCTTTTTTAATTTTTTTTATGTATCCTAATGTGGCCCAACACGTAAAAATAGGCTAAAAACGCTCAGTGCGCAAAATAGGAGGCAGATTAGCGGGCCTAGCGTGCCAGTGGGCCGGCCCGATTAGCATACAGGTCGTGCCTAGGCTGCAGGCTGCAGCATGCGGGCCGGCACGGCACGACCCGTATAATAATCGTGCCTTCGCGGGCCAGGCCGGGCCATGCCAGGCACGATTAGGATGGACCGTGCCGGGCCGGGCCGTTTGGCCAGCTATAGTACAGGGTGGTGTTTCGAAACAACACATGTAAAATGGGCCCAATGACCTTTGTGGAGCAGAGGAATGCTTCGGTACACCCCCTCACAAAGCGTATAAAGGGTAATTTAGACCTTTGACAAATTGTATCCAGTTTTGTACGTAGGAGGACCTCCTCTACGCTGGAATACGGCATAGGCACAGCTAACCTGGGCCGGCCCATTTGCGCTGGAAAATCAACAAAAATTACGCCCTATATGGATATGGGTATCGAACTCACGACCAACCATACAATTCCAACCGCTGCTAGCCACTTCGGCTGCCTAACTCAAGTGCTATAGACTGCCACGCCTAAAGACCTAAAGAATTAGTGAAAGCGGCAACACTTTAACACCAATTCACAAATACATAAATGGGTGCGCGGATCTAACACACAAGCTCCTGCGAGTGCATAACATCACTAGTCCAAAACGATCTATTTTTTTGAAATTTCGTATGTGAATTTCTGTTTCACAAAGTAAATTTTTTTAAACCCAAACATTTTCAAAATCTGTGAACATATTTTTTTAAACACAAACCTTTTGTGAACAACGTTTCAGACCCTCAAACTTTGTTTTAGAAAAATAAGAGCACAATTGAAAGTGAGAACATTTCTCGAAACTACAAAAAAAAATTTAAAATACGAACATTTTCTTGTAAGAGGAACAAAACTGAAAACATGGACATTTTCTGAAACTATGAACAATTATTTCAAAATGCGAACATTTTATGAATTCCTTGGAATGTTTTTGTATTTTCAAATTGCTCATAATGTCAAAACACAAACATTTTTACAAAGAGCTAAAAAAATTTTGAACCCGAACATTTTTCTTTTAACATTTTAGGAAAGTCACTATTAAATTTGGAATTTCAAGAAAACTACGAATAAAAATTTGTAACAATTTTTTTCAATTTGCTCGATTTTTTTGTATTCGTGAGAAAAATCACCATGTTCAACGTAGGGTGTCGGGGTAGGTCAGAAGGCTCCGTTTGGGAGCATGTTTTTTCTCGACATCCGTCCAATGACCTAATTTTTTTCACTGGCAACAATTCAGGGCACCATGCCAAGGTTTTTTGGTTTTCTACAAATTTTACATTTTTTGAAGCTTTCTTTGTCAAAAAAGGGTGATAAATTGCCAAACGTGTCGCAACTTGCATACGGTGCCGAAAATCGTTCAAACTTGGCATGGATTCCTACCAGGGGTAGGCCCACCTGCTTGCAAAAGTTGGGTTATTGCAAGCGTATCCAAAAATAGACATCCATTAAATGGCCCCAATTATTCCCATGGCCTTGTATGGCCAATTCAAGACACCATGGCAAGTTGTTTTGGTTTTCAATAATTTTTGCATTTTCTAGAGTTTTCTCGGTAAAAAAAAGAAAATAAATGCTCGGACATGTGGCAACTTGCATACACTGTCGAAAATAGTTCAAACTTGACATAGATGCCTACCATGTGCATGCTCAACTTCTTGGAAAAGTTGTGGTCATTTGAAGGATATCTAAAAATAGACCATGTTCAAATGAGTGTATTCAGGTAGGTCAGAAAGCTCCGCCTAAGAGCACGTTGTGTTTCGACATCCATGAAATTGCCCCAATTTTTTATATGACCTTGTATGGCCAACTAAATGCACCATGCCAACTTTTTTTTGTTTTTTTTGATGAATTTTGCGTTTTCTGGAGTTTTCTCAGCCAAAAAAGGTCGATAAATGGTCGGACGTGTCGCGACTTGTATACGATGTCAGAAATCATTCAAACTTGACATGGATGTCTACCATGGGCATGCTCACCTACTTAGAAAAGTTGTGGTTATTTCAAGAATGTTCAAAACTAGACCATGTTCAATAAAGGGTGTTCGGTTGCCAGAAGGCTCTCTTTGAGAGCACGTTGTTTTCTTCACATCCTTGAAATGGCCCCAATTTTTTCATGGCCTTGTATGACCAATTCAAGACACCATGCCAAGTTGTTTGGATTTTCAACAAGTTCTGCATTTTCTGGAGTTTTTCCGATGAAAAAAGACCGATAAATGATCGGGCGTGTCGCAAGTTGCATGCGGTGTCAGAAATCATTCAAACCTATCACTGGTGCCTACCACGGGCAATGCCCACCTTCCTGCAAAAGTTGGGGTCATTTCAAGAATATCCAAAACTAGACCATGTTCAAGGAAGGGTGTTCGGTTGCTAGAAGGATTCATCAATTTAGAAAAAACAATCTTTATTCATCTTGAGAAATCATTCATCTTGAATAAAGATTCATCAATTTAGAAAAAAAGAAATCTCTACTCAACTTTTGCAGGAAATGAATAGAGTCATCTTGAATCATGCTCGGAAAAAGAAATCATGCATCTTAAAAATCATCTACTCTAAAAAAGAAATCATTCATCTCGAGAAAGATTCATCAATATTAAAAAAAAGGTTCATTGATTTTTTTTAAAGGAAACTGAAAATTTTTGCACATTCAAAAGAAAAAGTAAAACAAAAAGGAAAATAAAACTAAAAAGAAAAAAAGGGAAATGAAAACCGAAAAAAATGTTTGAAAAACTAAGAAAAAAAGGAAATCAGAAACAGGAAAGAGCAAGGAAGAAAAGGACAAGACAGAACTACCTACACACAAGTGCTCAAGTCGCCGGTTGGTTATCACGTCGAATTTTGTACAAGGTAGAACCTGGTGCGATTCCTCTCAGCCTCATATTTTTTCGCGATTTAAAATCAGAAAAAAAAAAGAAGGGAAAGATGGGCCGGCCCAGCTCCTATACATCGTATACAGCAGATGAATGATTTCTAATATATGACCATCGTGCCCTTACTTATGAAGAGGTATCGATTAATCTGGACCGTTCACGTGTTTTGGGGGATGAGGGGGGAGGGTGTACAGAAGCAGAAGTGAGCAGATAGAACCACATGACCAGGTTGGCTCGGCATCCCCTTCTCTTCCACAGAAGGTCAGGAAGGCGGCTGCTCTGTTCTTCCAGGCGCACTGCGGCGGCGATTCCTCACCGGCGAGATGTCTACAGACGGCCTCGAGCTCGATGGGTATGTTCATTTTGTTTCACTGGCCTCCTTTCCCCATCTTTTCCGTCTGGATTGGACGGCTTTCGATTCGAAATTTATTTTCTGATGGGTCTAGATTTGATTGTAGGAAGTGGGGAGCAGACATCGCCGGATGGAATTGTCCCATGGCAATACTCGGTGACCTGCACCAAGTTTGCTATCACATGGGCTGTGATTCGAAACAGCACAGGTGACAGAATCCCATGCGACCCGATCCACCCTCGGCTTACCTTGTGGAGCAGACAGAGCCACGGGACAGCTTTCCCTCCCCAGTCCCGTCTCTTCCCCATACGCGCAGGGGCGGCAATGGCTCTGCTCTGGCGAGATGTCCACCGACGGTGTGGAGCTCAACTGGTATGTGTATGTTACTCCGCTATTTTTCTTCCTTCATCTCCTGAGTGTCGGATCAGCGTCGTCGATTTGGAAACTTCTTACTCACATGGCTAGATTTGGTTCACGCAGGGGCGTTGCCGGCCCGGCGGGATGGAGTGGTTCCGCCTCCCGGTGGAGTCCCAAGATTCCATGAGTGACGGGGCCGGCAGGCACATCCATGTGAAGATGAAGATCGATACGAAATGTGCTCTGAAGCTACCAGTGGCTGGACACGAAGGTTAGTTAGCAAACAGGGCGGCGCAGTAGTTCTTCTTTTATTTTTGCAACTGTTTAGCAAGTTTGCATCCCCTCTCTCCAGCATCCATGTTGATATCGTGCCGCCCATGGCCGTGATGGTCCCAGTGAAGTCACGGGCTTCAATGAGAAACGCCGACGGACAAATATGCTGCGGTGACGGGTTCGAGATGTGCTTTGGAGCTACTGGCGACTGGACAAAAGGTGAGTCTTATGATTATTATTTATGGATATGGAAAGATGAGGTCCTTGCGTATATCTTCCGTTTGCAAGATGAACTTGTCATGGCGTGCCGCTTTTGGTCTGGTCATTAATCACGCCGTGGATTGTAGAAAATTATTTGGAAATAACGCAACAGAGTGGTATTCGATGGTGAAGCAGCCACCCACGCTGAGTGGCTAAGAAAGCTCACGGAAGATTTTGTGATCTTAGGTTACAGGATCAACCCTCAAAATTTAACATTTTTAGAAGGTTTTAGCATTTATTTGTCTGTCTGATCTCCTGTTTTACATAGGCTAGTTCAGTGCTTACTGTATTCTAGTAAAAAGCCATGTAAAACAACCATATCCCTAATGTTAACCATAGGTTAACATTTTAATAAAAAAGGAGTCTCTCCTGCTGTTTTCACTGGTCAAAAAAAAAAAAAGAATCCGTTGTTATGTCTCTAAGGAAATAAGCCCCTGCTGCCTTCAAACTGTGAGTTCCTTATCACTGTGATAAGCTGTGCTGCGGGTAAACTCAATGCAATTTGTACATATGGATTATAGACATATCCTTAGTGTGTGCTCATGAAAATAAATTTCGTGTTTACGTCTTATTTTGTTAACCAATGTGCCATCAATTTATACATGTGCCAACATTTTTTCCTTATTGTTGTATAACCCACTGTGCCAACAATTGTTAACCAAGTCAATTTATTTTGTTAGCATTGTACAATTTTTTTGTTGTGCCTATTTTTCATCTGATCATACATGTTTTTGGTTGTGGAGTCTGTTACGCCAAAAGCAGACTGAATGTCGAGAGGACAAAATGTATGCAAGAGCTTGTTTGCGGCGTAACTGTGACCATCCGAGCCTAATTTCCTCCAGCAAAAGATGTATGAAACAAAGACATTACTGCTTCACCATTGTATGCTTTCTGTAACGGACTGTTTGTGTCATCTATTCAGTTGGAAAAACTGTAGTTTCGGCTTGTTCCTGTTAAAATCCCAGAAAATTTAATATTGGTCATTTTGTATGGCTGTATTTGCAAATCCATTCTGCTTAGCTGTGCTGCTGATAAAATCATGCCTGGTATGTGAGGGTTTGTGGGCCTTGAGGTTTTCTGGGCCTCATGTTTTCTGGGTATATATGTTAATTGGCATCATTGATTTGAACCAATATTTGTGAAATTTGCGTGGTGGTTTATACCCTGGTGATTGGTATTTTAGAAAATGTGTTCGTTTTTCTGCTCGCTATGTTGGCTGGTGTTTGAATTTTGAAGTACTGTGTTTTCTTGTGCACGAGGCTTGTATCCTGCATGGGTCTGGTGCCCTCAAATTATTATCTTTAGTGGGCTTTGTTCAGATTGTGTGTACAGACAAGTAATAGCTCCACAGGACAACTGTGTGGGTCATTTGAATTGCATTTTGGTTACCTGGCAGATGTTTTTTTTTGCGAAATGTTGATGGACTAGTTAAATTGATAACCTTTGGGTGACAGTATTAGTTCTTTCTCCACTGCTTGTTTGGAGGGTCGTGTTCTGGGCGTGTAATGCAATGCATCGACGAGTGATGAGTGCTAGTGAAGTGACAATTCATGTCCTAGAGCTCATTGGGGATTCACGGGATATGGCAGATGTTTCTGAACGACGTCATAGTGTCACAGGCATTCAATGCAAGCAGCAGCGAGCGGCATGGGCTGCGAATTGGCATGCACATTGTTCATTGTTCATCGTGACGTAAGTCTGCTTCATTGGAAATCTAGCAGCGCAGCCTTGATAAACCATGGGCATAAACGTTTCAGCACAAAACAATCTAATCGTGAGTCCCTGACACGTTTTCATATTGAATAAACATATCTCAAAACCATTAACACACACATGTGCCTAGCTGTTCCGATTTTAGCATGCAGCAGTGTGATTAGAACGTGGTTAACAGTGGTTAAACAATGTACTTAATCTAGAGGTGGAACGGCTTTCAGCAGAAACTGCCAAGCGAGGAGCTGCCTGATATTAAAAAAAACACAATCACCACGCCCAAAAAATCATGCTTGGTGAAACATAATGGAGAACACGAGAGTGATTTTCACTGGCCCGAAATGATCCACGAACGGAAAATTGCCCGCGGGTTGCTCTCCTCTGGCTCTGGCCACCAATCGACCACGACTAGCATACGCTGGTCGTACAAGTCTGCACGCGCATGGAGCATGTGTAGTAAGGCCAACTCCATCGCGCGACCCTATCCTATCCGTTCCCGTTTGTTTGGGGTAAAAGAGACAAATGAGATGGCCCAGCGTGCGGGCGCAAACGGACTTTTGTTCGCTTTGTGTCCGCTTTCAACCCATCCCTGGCCCAAGTTTGCGCCAGTTTTGGAGTGAAACGGACACCACGTGGACGCGCGGGCCGTCTGCGCGTGTCTTCCCCTGGCCCGCCCGTCGGTGGCACAGGGCGGGCCTTTTTCTATCCGCCCCCTCCCTCCCTCCGGCCGCACCCCCTCCATTCTTTCCCTCGCTGCCGCCACCATTGCCATTGCAGTCATGCAGTTCGGACGCGCGCTCGCCCATGCCCTTCCCCTCGGCGCCGCCGAGCTACCCAACCACGGCCACCTGGTTTGCGCACCCACCGGCCGGATTTGGGGCGGATCCGGTCGGTCTTGAGCTCGCCCGGCTGGGGGACGCCGGGCTGCGCCATGGACTGGCCGGGCACCTCGCCGGAAGGCCCTGGCAGGGCCGCAAGGACACATGCAGGTAGTGGTTCCTCCTCTAGCCGCTCGTATCTGCACCGTCGGTCGTCCGCCGGCAGATACACGAATGGCGGTCGGCCGGGCTCGATGCTTGCCCAAAAGCTCGTCGCCGCACCGTTGCCACTCATTAAGTGCGACCACTGCCCAAGGATGGTCGTGCGCCGCATGTCTACAACGCCGGAACATCCCGAATGGGTGTTCATCAAGTGCTTAAATGATGGGGTATGTGATCTTTTTAGCTTCGGTTTGTGCTCTAGATTTGACTAGTTGTGATAAATTTAAATTTTATTGTGTAGTATGGATGCAAATTTTGGTATTGAGAAGAAGAGTACATTGATATATTGATAGAGCGAAATTTAGTACATGTTCGTGCACTTTTAGCTAGCATAGAGGTTGTAGATGAGACAAGTGCATTTGTTGCTAGATTAGAGGCTAGATATGAGACTAGGTGTGAGGAAGCAACATCGACTTCTGGCTTGAAAAAGAAAGGAGGATGCCAGATCGAGCCTCCTCCATAGATCAACAATGAGTGTATCGAGAAGGCCCTAACCCAACTCAAGGGAGCAGTTATGGAAGTTGGGTATCTTCTAAAATGTATTCTTGTTGTTCTTGTTTTCTTTGGTCTTGTTTTTCTAGTCAAAATGTGATGATGTATTTTTCATGTACCGAAAATAAATGATGAAAAAAGTTAAGTACTTGCAAAGAAAAATGCACGCGAACAGGATGCGGCCGGGATGCGTCCGCGCGCTGGACGCACGGCCACCGCATCCCAGAACACGCCCGGACACGACCCCATTGCTCTACCCAAACGGACAGAATCCGGACAAAACGGACATCTGCTTGGGATCACGCGATGGAGTTGGCCTAAAAAGCCTGACGTTGTGCGTGCATGTCAGTTGGGTGTAAGAGCCCTAGGTGCTTTGGCATGTGGGTGGGTCAGGGCTGGTTGGATACAAGCCAAAAATAAATTGAATACAAGCCTTATACACTGAGGGCTGTTCGATTCTAGGTCTAATATTGTCATACTTTGTCATATATTTTTGCCAACCTTGCCTAAATTTAGTTCATCAAAAAGGAAACCATAAGTTGGCAAGTTTAAGGGAATTTTGCCACATTTTTTGTGTGTATGCCATGTGGGGCGCAAGTGTGGCTTGCCTAAAATGTGGCTTGAACCAAACACTCATCTAAGTTAGTCAAACTTGCTTAACCTTAAATGTGGCAACTTGGCAAAATTAGTCACAAATCAAACAGCCCCTGACAGCGAGAATCTCAATGATGGCCAGACGGCAGGGATAGCGGCCTGCCTGTAGCGCGGCCACCAAACGCATTTTTCGCTGGCAGAGGCGCTGGAGTGTGCGGCACGTTTCTTGTACTTGCATGTTGCTGGTGGCTTTGGTCACGTGAAGGTATTTTGTCCATCGATGGTGTATGTATATCAAGATTTCCAAATGCATGCCTGATTTTCTGCTCTGTTTATCTGTAAAACTACAACCCAGCATCAGCATTCTTGGACGTGGCCCATGTTTCACTTGATATGTGTGGCACTGCTGATTAGTCGTATAAAAAGAGTCCTGTGTAGACAAGTTTTTTTTTTAGAAAAGGAGGACGACCTCCGGCCTTTGCATCTGGACGATGCATACGGCCACTTTATTATTATTCTCACAAGACCTTATAAAGTTATACAACAGCAAGACTAAAGTCATCGTCTAAGCAACAGTTGTCGCTACACCTATCCAATTGATGAAGGGGCGCAGATAGTTTGGGCCTAATACCAAAAAGACATCGCAGCCAAACCTAAACATTTAAGACCTGAGGTCCCAACCAGGACGCCTGCCGGGTATGGGGCACCTACCAGTCCGGCGCACTCCTCAACCAGGACGCCTGCCGGGTATGAGGCCGCCGCAGCCACGTGCCATCAATCTATCTTCAGAGCTGTAATGTTGCATGAACCGTGCCAGGTCTCTCTCCCATCGACGCCACCACCCTGCGCTCGTCCATCATCACACGCCCACCGGCGAGACCCCCACTGCTCCATGCCGCTGAGACCCGCCGTTGTCGACGTGCCAGATGCCACGCCGCTCCTCCGACGCGAACACCAAAAACAGGAAACGCCCTAAAGATACAACGGGCACTCTGCACAGCAGGAAAGCCGCCGCGAGCAGCTGCAGAGAGCCAGCCGACGGCCAAAGCCCCCACCTTCATCCACCCACACCCGAATCCTATCTCCCCAGGCAACGCCTCCAAGGAGGGGATGACGCCCATGGCGCCACCGTTGCCCAATCCAGGCCGGATTTTGGGTTTTCACCCGGGAGAGGACCGGAGGTGGCAAGAATAGGGACCATGACACCGCCTTCAGGAAGGATGCGTCGCCCGAAGCCGACGCCGCTGTCGAGCCGACACTAGTAGAAAACGGGCCATTAGTACCGGTTTGTAAGGGCCTTTAGTGCCGGTTATGGAACCGGCACTAACATTTCGGTACTAAAGGCCCCCCCCCTTTAGTACCGGTTCGGCACGAACTGGCGCTAAAGTGCCACCACGTGGCGTGAGCTCGCGCCCTGGTACGAGGGACCTTTAGTACCGGTTGGTGTTACCAGCCGGTACTAAAGGTTTTTTTTTTGATTTTTTTTTGAAAATTTTGGATTTTTTTTTGATTTTTTGATTTTTAATTTTTCTGAATTATTTGATGATTTAGGCTCTAATCACCTCTCTTAACTGCTCAAGTGTGGATCAGTCATTCCAAATCATCTAACTTCCCGACCGGTCACCCATCCCTCTCACTACTCCAGCCCGAGCACGCTTAACTTTCAGGTTCTATTCTCCTTCATTTCCGAGTCTGCACTTGTTGTTTTCCTGACAATAGTAAGATGTCAATCCTATTAACCCTCAGGAGTTTAGCTTGAGCATGAAGTCACACATTTCACCGTTTGAGTTTGAAACTATTATTCTAAAAAAACAGTAATTATTTAGTAACGCTAATATTTCTTGAATAAGTTTGACCATAGTTTGACCACAGTTTGACCATAGTTTGACCAGATTTGACCAAAATTCAAAAAATTGAAATAATTAGTTAGTAACACTAATATTCTTGAATAATTAGTTTGACCATTGTTTGACCACAGTTTGCCCACTGTTTGAATATTTTTCAATTTTTTCCACTCTAGATCTTAAAAGCCCCGTAACTTTTTTTCTATTAGGTTTTTGAGGATTTTGCAAATGTTTAACGGGGATCAATTCGGATGTAACTTTTCGAGTAGATGATTTTTCATATAAAAAACTTTTTCATTCGAGTTAGTATGCAAAAGTTATGCCCATTTTTACAAATTTCAGAGAGATTTTGCAAATAAAGTCAAAATTCACATTTGCAAATTTTCCCAACAACTAGACCACATATCACATGAGAAACTTATTTTATTTTATTTTTTTGACATTTCCATTATTTTCTTTTATTTTTTTAAAACTGAAAAGGCGATCCAGGGGGGGGTAGAGTTTGAAAATGGGACCTTTAGTACCGGTTCGTGGCACGAACCGGTACTATAGGTTAGACCCCTTTAGTACCGGTTCGTGGCACGAACCGGTACTAAAGGTTACCGGTTTGTGCCACGAACCGGTACTAAAGGTGATCGTGGGGCCCCGGCCTGACGCCAGCCTGCCACCACCCCTTTAGTGCCGGTTCGTACCACGAACCGGTACTAAAGGTTCAACACGAACCGGCATTAATGCAAATCCGTTCGAACCGGCACTAATGGTACCATTAGTACCGGCTCAAATACAAACCGGCACTAATGTGCTTCACGTTTGACCCTTTTTCTACTAGTGCGAACCAGCCGGCCTAGGGTTTTCCCCGGTCCCAATCTGCACCACCATCCCCAGAAGCACCGGATCCAGCAGCAGCCGCCGGCATCCAGCGCAAAGGGGAAGGAGCGGGAACGAGGGAGTAGCAGGCCTCCAGATCTGGCAAGGACGAAGGCCCCCGAACTGCTGCCGCCAAGCGCCGACGCCCCACCACCCGAGCGGTCTAGGACGCCGGCAAAGTCCCCGCGCACACCGTCCAGGGCGCGAACGGCGGCGCCGCACCAGCAGGGGCCGCCGCCCCGTGGATCCGGATCTCCGCGAAAGGGACGACGAAGGCCTCGCCGCCACCGTCACTGGTGGCCGCACGGGCTTGCCCGGTGCCCTCCTCGGGTAGCGGCGAGGAGGAGTAGAGGAGATGTAGGTGGCGGCGCTCGAAACCCTAGTTGCCGCCCGAGTCGCCCGAGCGGGCGACGCGGGGGCTTCAAGCTTATTCTTCTCTCATCTCTCATGGACCATCATCAAAACTCAGGTGTCGCCTGTGTAGACAAGTATCCTTTTATTATGTTTACAAGTTCATTGCTACCGGTTTTACTTCTCGTTTCTGAACATATTGGGGTGTGTGTGTGTGTGTGCGCGTATAATATGCTATTGTAGGATATTTTATTGTTCCAGTCACATTCATATTATAGTTCATCCTTGGAAATAGTAGTATCTACTTAATTAATCGCTACTAAGATCTGGTGGCTTTTTGGTAGTTTAAGCAGTATCTTGCACTTCTTATAAGGACTCTTTAGGAACTTCTACATTTTTATTTTGTCCGTAGTTGATGTGTGTTCTATCTTTAGGAACCAGTTCATGTAAGCTATCATTTTCCCTTACTTCCTAGATACATTACAAATTATCCATTGAATCCAAAGTTTTTCCATTTTTTGTGTCACGGTAGCTTTTCCATTGCAGATATTGAGGTGCTCGTCGAACCATGTCCTTTTTCTTTGTTATTTCATTGTACAATTATTTTCTTTAATCCGGGGTCACCGATCCAGCTATACTCAAGATCCCACATATCCAACTTCTCATTTGATTAATATAGTTCATATCCAAGGAATACATGTTTATTTTAGATCATGTTATTTATCATGTCAATAGTACCAATTCCCTTATTAGTGCATTTGATTAGTAGTGTGGGGCTACTTCCAAGAGGGTGTGTTTGAAGATGTCAATGAATAGGAAGGAACGAAGGAACAAAGCGTATAGTGGTCCCAGAAGGGTCCAAGAAGATGAATGGAGCCAATCCTATATATGTTAGAAAACATGATGACATTTGCTTGATGCATTCAGATAATTATATGTACCCTATGGAAACAAATAGGCTGGAATAGTTTTCAGGTGCACATTGGTCATAGTAGAGGTGGAAGTTAAATGTAATGCCCATGAAGTTGAATTATGACCTTGATTATCATTTCTTAATACCCCATACTATTTTGTATTCCATTGCAACACACAGGCATTCTCCTAGTAAGCGCAAAAGATGAACCTGGTATCTTTTCATTGTTATAATATCAAATGAACTATAACAAGTAACGGCTAGTGTTGGTAGCATTTTTATTAGCCTGCTCAGTGCTGGGTACTTCTAGTGAGGCCAACTAATTAAATTTATAATTCATTGCATTCAAATGTAAAGATCACTAACCAAAAATAATCAGACAACTTCTTAGCAGAGCTACTTATAGACCAGAGGAAGATAAAACTAATCCTAACTCAAAGATACAAATAGTTCTTAGTGTATTCTCTTTCAAGGCCTACCTGCTCCAGAAGGAAGAATGTCAAAAGGAAAATTCGAGAGCTTGCAAGGCAAATTGGCTAAAAGACTAATGCAAGGGGAAAATCACATGGCGCAAGGTGAGAGAGAAGTAATGATAAAAGCAGTAGCATAAGCACTGCCAACCTATGTAATGGGTGTCTATAAGCCGCCCTTTGGCCTTTATGATGATTTAACTAAAATCATTAGGAACTGTTAGTGGGACTCGGAGAAAGGAAAGAGGAAAACTCATTGGGTTGCCTGGGACATTATGCTGAAACCAAAGACTAGAGGAGGAATGGGTTTTAAGGATATGAGAGTGTCCAATCAGGCGCTCTTAGCAAGACAAGCTTGGTTTGTTAAATTGTACTTCCTCCGTCCCAAAATTCTTATCTTAAATTTGTCTAGATACGGATGTATCTAATACTGAAACGTGACTTGATACATTTGTATTTAGATAAATGTAAGATAAGAATTTTGGGACGGAGGGAGTAGTTGGGCAGTGGCTTTGCCAGGCATACGGCCTATGTGACTACAATCAAGCTGTTGTTGGTCATGAGGAGAAATTAGTTCTCTGTGTGTTTGTGTTGGCAACAACAAACTCTGCTCAACATAGTAGGCAGCTTCGGATGATTTTGGTGTTCTATCCCGATGTTTTGAATTCAGTTATTCTACCAAATTGTGCAGGTTTAGCTAACTAATCTGCTAGATTGTGCTGCTTAGTGCAGTACGCGATTGCAGTTTTGCGAGTTGTTCAACTTAGTTGTTATTTAATTAATGTAATTGATTTTATCAACTATTGTACAAGTCTAGTAAATACTACTGTAATTTTGGCTAATCAATTTTAGCTGGTCCAACAAACTTGATTTCTCCTAGGGTTCGCTTAATTTCATGTTACAGTACTAGGCATTTGAGCAATCCACATGAGGTTCATTTACTCATATTTAATACTAAGCCTAGCATTAATTAACTTAACTAATTTATCATGATATAGTAACAAAATATAATGTACTTACACTGCTCGGCAGCGTAGTCGAGAGCCGCTGTGGTGTAGCGCATGACGAACGAGCTCATCGGTGAGCCGAAGAAGGGTACTTGGAGAAAGGTGGCCTCACTGTCACAGGGTCTACGATCGACAAGGAGCACAACGTCGAAGCAGCGAGCAGAAACAAGTGTGAAGTAATGGGGCGGAGTGAATACCCGTCATTAGGAGGCTTGGGCTGTAGCGGAGCGGAGTTTGAATTTAGCCCATATTGGCTCGCCTGCCTGCCAGAGATGCTTAGGAGGTGTGGGGAGCAATTGTCCCCCCCCCCCCCTCGTGGGGGCTACACCATAGCTTTGAATCAAACGAGAATATGGACTAGGGGAATCCCTCACCACGTCTGGGTTGAGCTCGGTCACCTGAAGTGAGGAAGAAGAAGGAATAGCGAGAGAGAGATAGAGAGAGAGGGGGGCGGTTTGGCTTCCGAGCGCATCTCCTCCCGCATGAATAGTATGCTAAATACTCATTTCGTCTTTATTTACTCCACGTATTAGCTTTGTAAGCTTTGACAAAGTTTATAAACAAAAATTAACATATACAATAAAAAAAATCAATACCATTACATTCATTATTGAATATAATGTGATTGATTTTTTGGATGTAAGATGTTTTGTGCGTGAGGTCCATGCCAATTTTCAGCATGTTTGGACATCTGAGAAGCTCTCAACAAAAAAGACAAATTTAGGTTTGTGAAACTATTTACCGTTCACGTACTGTTCGAACCGATCTTTTTTTTTTTTGCCGACAGCTACTCAGATGTCCGAACACACTGAAAATTGGCACAGACCTCGCGCACCACTTGAAACTGGAATAAAAGATGCGACCAAGTTTAGTTTCATTACCAGTTATATTTTTGGAGTCAATAGCTTTATTGATTAGTTAACAGAATTACATTTCTTCGTTATACAAGCCGTAAGGAACGATGCAATATAGTTTATCCAAAGACATCTTCTCTTAGAGGAACTGCAATGTTCAGGCGCCCTCTACCGACAAGGACTTGAACTAGCAGCGGGCGTACTCGGGCAACGTAATCAAATATAACAAATGATTTTCCACTGTTAGCAAAGTGCTCGTAAAAAAATGCAACGACACCAGAGTGACCTTAACGGTGTACTAATTAATCTTTTTTTTGGAAGGTATCCTAATTAACCTGACTTAACCCACTGCAACGACACCCGAGCAGATGTTTCATGGACAAATAGGCAAAAAATAAAAGAAAAAGTCTAAAACAAACCTTAAACTTGTAGACGAAAGCTAAATTGAATCCTAAATTTCCAATCCTTGAAATCAGCACACCGAACTTTCTAATTCTGGTCTATTTTAAAACTTGAACGCGTTTTCAAAGGGATTGTCAATGTGGCATGTCTGGCTCTGGACGGACTCGATTGGCCCAGCCCACCAGGCGCGAAAAATGTTTTTCTTTTTTCATAATACGTGAATTAAAAAGGGTCCTGATAACGCTCACACGTGTGACAAATTAGACATTTGCCCACACATCGTGTGTGGCGTAAGCAGGAGGCAGCCTACACAGGCTGTGTGTGGGAGAATATTAGAATTGCCCACAAATGTAAGCGCAACTACTTTGTGCCACATGCCAAACAAGTACTACTCATCCCCATCCCGCGCGTGTGGCACGAAGCAAATATGCCTATAGTTGTCTGTCTCTTCCTAATAATAAAGTACGGATTGACTTTGTCAGGTTCACCGTCACAATACGCTTTCTTCTCATGTCATAATACGCTTTTACGATTTGTATAGATAAAATCGTAATCTCTACTCCTAATTTCTCAGTAGGTCGTTCGTTGGTTTCGTTCGTTCGCATCCCCACCCGTCGCTAGTCCTCCTCGTTCCACCGATTTTCTCCTTCCTTTTTCCCACCAATCCCCACCGATTTATTTTAATTCATCCCGATTTTTTCCTTTTCTATGGGATCACGATTATTTTTCCCGAACAAGGAAGAGGTGGTTCGGGAGCCCAGCCCACCCAATCCTCTCTAGCGCCTCAAGCAGCAGACGCACGCAGGAAGCACAAACCCATGACCCCGACCTCGCAGCGCGCTAGGGTTAGCCTGCCGCCCATCCTCACCCGGCGCCGCCTCCGGTCCAGATAGATGAGACGATAGGATCCCCACGAGCGCGTGAAGCCCTGCCGATGCGGGAGATGGACCTGGAGGTTTACGTCCACGAGGGTGACGGGCAGGTCGTGCGGCGCTGCAAGGACAAGAGCACCGTCTCCGGCGTCAGGTACGTCCGTAAGGATGCGCCTGGTATTTCGTGCGTGCACTGCTGGTTTTCGCCATCTTTCCCTAGAGACAGCCACTCCAGGTACCCCCCTGCTCTTATTGGTTTCTCATCGCTTTGCCCAATCTCACCCTCTTAGTAGTGCCTAAACAAAAATCTTGCATTGCTAATCTCGTTCGCTCCAGGAGGAATGGGTGTTTCGTGGCTGCGTTGCGGCCCTCCGCATGCATAGGAGGCCGACTGCAGTGAGTTCATCGGCTGCGTCCACCAGTCTTGATGGTAGTGGGACTACAGAAATAACCTTGTATCTTATTCGTATTAACCGTAGCTAGCTGGGCCGTCATGACTTCCGGTTGTGCAGTTGCAGAGGTCAGAGGGTTTCCAGGAGAATCAGACTATCCCTCCAGGCCCCAAGAAAGAGGGCAAGAGTGAGCGGTGCAGTGTTAGGTTGGTCAAAGAATTATGTTCGAGCCATGTGAGCACATGGGTCAGCGATTTTCATCCGTTCATGTCTTGTATTTATTGGCAGGTTTGGAAGTACCAAGGCACAACCTTAATTAGTGGCTGATAGGGTGCTCTAGGTACTGCACGGCATGGTATTACTGACCTGCAGCTTGATGATTCGATCAGGTGAGGTTTGCCGTAATATTCATTGTCTATGCTATTGAACATGAGCTTTGGGTACTTGACATCGTAAAACATGGTGAAGGATCAAATGATTTGCTTCATTTGATCGTACAGTGTGGGCAGTTCTAGGTGAGTTGGTTGTACTGGACATTAATTTAGGCCATGCTCAAAAGTTCCCGAGTTCACATATATAGTAACAAATTTGCCTTGTTTCTTCTAAAAGAGTCGATTTTGCATGTATTTAACAGAAACGTTATCAAGTCTGCTGCATTCAAAATCTTGATAATATTTCTAATGTATTGATATGGTGTAAATATTTTAAAGAATTTGTATGTAGAAAACCAATTACAGTTAGATAGAAAATTTAGCTTGCTATAAGGAATTCCGAGGCAGGTTTGGTCCCAATGTCTTGGGACAAATGCATGGGTTTTCACTCTGCTAATATGGAGACCTTTGTGCCAGCTGGTTTGGTGCATTCAGCTTAGTCAGGAACATTCTTCAGGATAGAGCTACTGGAAGCAAGTAACATGTGCATATTATTCGTCCATAACAAGAACTTAAATCCATAATCTGATAAAAGTGAAGGTCAGATAGAGGAATATCACTGGTCCTGTCAAGAAAGAATGCTCCTATTGTTTTATTTTTGTCAATAAACAATTACGTGTATGGGGGTTGCCCCATGGATGAAGCAAGGTGATGCCGATGGCCGTCCGGCCTGGTCCTCATATCGATCGGTTTGTTGCTGGTCTTTGATGCTTGATCTTCTGTTATCTTCGGCCGGCATGGTGCTTAGTAAACAAGCATGATCTACTTATGAGAAGTGGGTATACTTTCTCTTCAGTTCTCTTCGTAAGAGTTCTTTGATCCTTGTGAAGACTTGACATGAATTATAGTGGATGCAGGGTATGAATGGTAGGACGTGCTTCCGTCGCCGCCCCTGGTCCTCCACTCCTCCTCTCCCCTGCCTCCCCTTCTGCTAGCAGCAGCGGCCGGGGCCGCGCGAAGCAGTAACGAAGGACAACGGTGGCAGCGAGTGGACGGATGGAGGTCACGGGCATGTCTCCTCTCTATGTCCTCCTGAACATCATAGCTCTATACGTGTCACGGTCAATCGGCAATATAAGCAACGAACGTATCCAACCTCTTGTGATCCCTTCGTCCCTAAGCTTTGGACCAGTGAATTTTTCGTCTCTTCGTAAAACACACAATTTCCATATCTTATAAACTGCCCTTGCAAGTGCAAGTGATACTGCAAATGTCATCTTGTTTGATTTATTTTGCCATTTATTTGATTCGTGTCCTTCGATTTGTATAGTTCTTTAATGATTGATATTACTTGATAAGAAATGGGGAAATACTTTGAAGTCCAATATAGGGGAATATGGCAGTTTTGGAGGTGCGGACATTGCTTATCTGAATCTATGGTTCAATGGATATGACTAATTATCTGAATCTAGATGATTTTCATGTTTTTTCTTGCTTGCGTGATATGAGCATGACTGATGTGAAGTTCGATATAGGTTGGCCGTAGAGCCGGAAGTACAATATTTCCACTGATGGCATATATCTCCAGATATATTTGTTCATGTGTGTAATTTTCTTCACAAGCTGTTGACTTGGTTAAGGTACTTTTTTCTTTCTGACACAGCTGAATCACCTCATGCACTCAGTTTTATGCATTGGTTTCAAAGTTGGTTGAATGCAGAAACACACGAATTTCAGACATAACTGGGTTAATGCATTTGCGCGGGATATTACATCAGAACAACCGATAGTGGTTGTGGAGCCGTCCTTTGCGACTGGTAACATGTTATACTTTGCTTATGTATTTTCATGCCTATTTTACAATATTTTACTATATGTTCACATTTATTATGCTTTCAGCAGTTGCACTGGAAAAGAATTCATTGTTTCTGCAAAACCTTAGAAATATACTCAAAGTAAGTACTGCTTTTACTTTCAACCATGAGACCGGAATTTTTTTCATTTCATGGATGTTTCCTTAATGATTTAGAAAACTGAAATCGTGCATTCTGTATACCATGGCGTGTGGCCGTGTAAACTTGTCATGTGTTTTATTTTTCTCGTAGAAGAGATGTGCTGTAATAATTTTGGAACGACCATATGAGATATGTGGATGTGAATAATGTACTGGTGCATGCCTCCTAAAATCGTCAACACTAGAGTCATGCACTAACATTTGTTTTTTCAGGCTTTCAGCAAAATTTGAGATGGCTAATTAACAGAGTGGTGGAGCATTTCGATTCCTTTCCTTGTTTAAGTTGGACAATCTAAAACCACACAATGGCGTCGTGGCGGTAATTCCAAAGGTTATTTAGTGAGACGTATAGGGACTTTGTCTTCCTGTTGGGTAAGGGTGGAATGAAACACATGAAGATCAAGGAAACGACAACCGGTTACAGTTCAAAGGAAGCCCGTTGGCAAGAAAAACATTGACGCTTGTCAACTCTGGCAATGGACTAAAAACATTCCCCTATAAAGTCATTTTTGATTGTTGTAGGGAGTATAACCATTAATTTATGTGCTTCGGAATGGTGGAGTAAATGAGCCAGGATTAAGTTAGAAAAGTTGTCTCAACCCGTGCAAAGGTTAAGATTTTCCTTTAGTGTTTAAGCTTCTAGGATATACTGTAGCCGTGTTGAATGTTAACACTGAACAATATTAAGGTTTGAGTTGTGGGAGAGGGAAAGAGAGAGACAGGAGTGTGTGTGTGTGTATGTCCGAGAGAGAGAGCGTGAGAGGGTGGGAGGGAGAGGGAGGGAGGTGGGGAGGGATCTATTGATAAAAAAATAGACTGCAGATGTGCACAAAAAAACTGTAGGTATACTTTAACTCGACTAAATCTTTATACTAATTATATATATATATATATATTACTTGTGTAAGATGCTTATGAGCTCAGAAATAAAATTTTATTATACTTGGTGAAGCACCATGCAAATGAAGTTAAAGACAACGTTTCTGACCTTGTATGGAAACATTTTAAGCGCATCAAGCAGATCTTAGCTTGTAACATATAATTAATCGGATAATTGCTCTCTATTTATATACCATCGAGTTACATGGCAGGTGACATGGATTTCAATTATTTTCCAATTATTGCAAGCTATTTTTTTCTATACATGTGAAATATGATATACATTATATGCGCAATCAAGAAAAAAAAATCTATCATGTACTCGTAGATGTAATAAAATAAATAAATTAAAAGCCCGTGGCAACGCACGGGCCCGGGCCGTCTACTAGTATAAATAAGGTGGTACTAATTCGTCCGTCCAGCGTTCGTATGCGATGTTTGTTTGGACCATCGTCCGTCAATATCGTTCATCCCATTCGAGTCCGAGCCAGGCCAGCGTTCGTATGTGACGTTTGTTTCGACCATCGTCCGTCAATATCGTTCATCCCATTCGAGTCCGAGCCAGGCCAACCGAACCCAATCATGCGTTGCGGCCCAATAAATCTGGCCCATGTATCCCGATTGAAGAAAAAAGAAATGCATGTGAGAGGACTCGAACCCAGCACATCACGATAAGGATAGAGTGGCACAGCCAGTTGAGCTAACTTGTGCTACTTGTAGAATGAAGGTTGATTCCATTGTTAAATAGTACCATATCGCCCCCTTACAATCAAACTACCCAATTTATATAGGTTTTCGAATTCCTTGATTATCAGGAAGCCATCTCAGAGATCATACAGAAAAATAGGAAGGGAACAGAGGCTAATGGTGGGCTCCTAAACGGGATAGGAAGGAAATCGAGGCTAATGGTGGGTTTGGCTGTTGATGAGGAAAGTAATAAGAAGGAAGGAAAAAGAGCTAAAATTGGAGCTAGCAAAAACACAAGGAGCCACGCACAAGGGCGGCCAGCAGAAAACCCATCTTCGTGGCTCGTCTGGAAACGGAAGGGAGAGAGAGATATTTTGTTTATATTTCTTTTCTTTACACACACTTTGAGAAAATGACCTAGGTTTTCAAAGAGTTTTAGTACATTTCACATAAAAGTATTTGTGTGCATTTTAGTAATTTCCATCGAATGAATTTCTTTCATGCTTTAGAGTTCGCCCCCTAAATTTTTTTTACATCCTCCGCCACTGGCTATAGTCCCATGAACGCGTAGTTTTACCCGTCCATAACTCAAGAGAAAATTATGTTAGGATTTTTTTTTCACGGGGAATGTTAGGATTGTTTAAAACCTGCAAAAAAATACTATGTCTAAATCATAATAAAATTTTGTTTATTTATTGTTGTCCCTATATCATGAAAAAGGGAATAACGGTTAAAAATAGGTGATTGATTGTTCTTTAGAAAAAGACCGGCCGTATAAGTCTACACGAACCGAACGATGGTATGGCATTGGGCATACCCAATGACTTGATTGCTGTTTTAAAACAAAGGATTTCTCAAATGTGCACCTTGAAACGAGATTGTACACTCGCATATAATGATTATAAGGGTCAACGACTCCGTTTAATTATATATATATACGTCAATTTTTTCGTGTTGCATACGGGTTCTTCAAGTCTGACAAAAGTTTCCTTCGTACTTGAATCAAGCCTTTTCTATATCTTCATGTCATAGGAGCCATAGTTTTCAGATCATCTACAAACCTCACACAAGTAAACACTAAATTGCGAGAAGCCATAAAACCTAACAACTTTTGCAAGTTTGACAAAGTTTTCCCGCAAAAGAAACAAGAATCTACATATTTGGGTTTTGAATTTTACTGAAACAACTTTGCTTTCACAATGTTTTTTAAAAAGGGGCGCTTTATTACTTAAAAGGTTTAAGCATTACACCCGGTCTCTACATAGTTAAGATGCATTCTCATCTCTGGTAACATTGTCAAAGCAATAAGAGTCGGACTCAGAGTCCCCGCTATGTGCGACATAAACTCCACACTTTTCTCCGTCATATTAGCCAT
Source organism: Triticum urartu (assembly GCF_003073215.2). Taxonomy (NCBI): domain Eukaryota; kingdom Viridiplantae; phylum Streptophyta; class Magnoliopsida; order Poales; family Poaceae; genus Triticum; species Triticum urartu. The sequence continues at coordinate 607,409,709 of NC_053025.1, forward strand.
AGATAGAGCGTCTTTGTAAAATGCTCCTAATATCATTGGACACGAATAGTGCTATGCTACCGTCCACAAACCTAGCCAACATTGGTTCATGGACATTCGTGTTACCACCGTAGTGAATCAAAGACATTGTACTAAGATGGAATTTACTATTGACAGTATAATGCTATATTTTTTGGGCATCATTAAGCAATTCAAACAAAGACGTGAAGAGATACTCACAACCAGGTAGATATTTCTGTGATTTAAATTTCACACACCTTCAATACAATTCTGAAATTTGTTCACATTTTTTTAGCAATACATATTTTCATGGCAGCATGGAGGACTTCAAAGAGTTTGTTCATGTCATCATGTCTGGCGCTGGGTTGTCGAATGAGGGGGGGGGGGGGTTCTCTTTTCCACTCGTTGCAACGCACGGACATTTGTGCTAGTCTAATTTATGGTAGTTGCCGCGTGTAATCGAACCATAGTTGCCGTGTGTGATTAACTACTTGCTACATATGGTCAAACACTAGTTGTCATGTGTGTTTACCTAGGTGCCACGTGTGGTCCAACCATAGTTGCCATGTATGGTTAATCATAGTTGCCATGTGTGTTTATCTGGTTGCCACGTACGCACAATTGCAATTACTGTCTAGCAACGAATCATAATTGCCATGTGTGTTTATCTAGTTGCCACGTACGCACAACTGCAGTTGCCATCCAACAAACGTACGGGTGTCGTGTGGGCGAAAAGCATTTCACCTACACGCGTGTGGACTAGGTGGTGGCTCTGTGGGCAGAAACTAGTTCACCCACACAGCGCAACTGGCAAACCATGTGCTGCGGGGCGTGTGGGCGAACTCTCCAACACCCACACGCACGATGATGCCCACGTGGCATTCAGATTCTAACAAATTTCTTTAGCATTCGTGCAAATCAGAATCAACGTGGATCAAGGCGTGTGGACGATGTGCAAACATGCCACACATGTGGGTGTTATTATTTGGGATTAAAAATACCCTTTTTATTTTCATAACGCGCGAATTAAAATAACCACAAAAAGCCTAAAGCTCATGGGATATTGAACTTGGAACCTAATGCTTCCAACATCCTCCCGTTAGCCACTATAAATTATGCCTTTTGGTGATAAATTGGAAGCGTGAAAATATTTAACCACAATTCATAACGTTGAGATCTGAGGATTTTTGGACACATTTTCTTGAAAATTTTCATTAATTTTGAAATCGGAAGATCTTAAAAGCAAAACGCAATTTTTACAATTCCAAACATTTTTTTGCAAAAAAATGTGAACAATATTTCGAATTACAGTTTTTTTTTTGCAAAAATGTGAACAGTATTTGGAATTACAAACATTTTTTAAACAAAAGAATTTTTGAAAACGTGTACCATTATTGAACCCCCCCCCCTCCGAAAAGATAAAGTGTGATATATGGTTAAATAAGGTTGCGCTTTAAAAAAGTGTTTGGGGATTTCAAAAATATTTCACGTTTTCAAATCTTTTTATATATGAAGGTTTTCAAATCTTGATGCTGCGGTATATGGTTAAATAAGGTCGCGCTTCTATTTATCGTTTACAGCCAACTGGTAGGGTGGTTAGTAATAGTTTTGGTACCATCAGGTCGCAAGTTCGATACCTGGACATTCATTTTTTGTATTTCAAGTCACAGAAAAAAAAACACATGCTTAGCGGCTGGTGGGCTGGCCCATTCGAGTCCGGCGGCAGCGAACAATCCCGGGTTTTGAGCTGCCACGTAAGCAATCTTTGTTTGGAAACATTCTCAAGGTTTAAAATCGATCGGGATTAAAGAGTTCGGTGTGGTAATTTTCAGGATTGAAATTTCAAGGTTCAATTTAGCTTTGGCCTACAAATTTAAGGTTTATTTTAGACATTTTTCAAAAATAAAAACTGTCTTGCTCCATTCCATCCGTTGCAGAGTAAATTACAAAAATCCACCATATCTATGGACACTAAATCAAAAAACCATCATGTTTCTTTTTTTTATTTACAAAAAAGCACATTGTGCAGCCAGTTTGCGAAAATGATTGTGCTTCACGGATGAGTCATGCTGTCAGGTGCCACCATGCCGTTGACCCCATTTGATCAGTCCCTTATCTCCCCAATGCCTTCCTTCATGCATCCCGATAGCCACCGCCGCCGCCAATGCCTCGGTGGCGCCACCGCCGGTGGAAGAGCCGCCGCCCTGCAGCTCCTCTCCTTCGTCTCCTTCTCCTGTACTACTCCAATCCCGACACTACAAGAAATATGTCAAATTATGACCTTCTGTCAGTGACCCTCGAAGAATTGGTCATAAATTTATGACCATTTTAGACCAATTAGTCAAAAGCTGTTCAGGGGGCTTCAAACCCTAAACCATTGCGACCATTTTGGTCAGAAAGGTCGTAATTTCCTTACACGAAATGGTCACAAAGCAAACAGTGCTAGTCCGCTGCCTTATTTCTAGTTGTTAATGACCAATATAGATGGTCATAGCCTTGTAGATTGTGGTAGATTGTGATGACTAGGCGCCATCTCATCAGTTTTGCCTATGTGTCATGTCCATGTGGCAGTTTTTGCCCTAGGTTGTGAAGCAACCTATATTTCTATCATTCCCAAAATTCCCAAAAAAATCTCATAAATTCTTTGGGTCATATCTTCATCAAATATGTAAAAATCCTTCCTTGCCTAGTTCAAAAATAATTCAACAATATTCATTTTCCTATTCTGTTCACAACAACACTTTATGAAGGAAGTGATATTTATATATTATTGATTGCCCTCGGAATTTTTGGGCACTCTTTTCTATCCAAATCATTACCGCATGACAAAATTCAGCTCCATTTGCCTAGCAAATCTTCCTCGGGAAATTTCCAAAGTTTTTGTCCACCTAGAAGCATTGTGAAAGAAGTACCTTTTTTATATCTCTAAATGACATGAAATTTATACAGTTCCTTCATATGCCTAAATTATCACCCTCCTCCAAATTGCAGCTCAGTCAAATCATCTATGTGAGCCCAGGTTCAATTTATATTTTATGGCCAAATTGGCACGTTGCAAAGCAAGTATTATATAGACCCCTCCTATTACCCTCAAACTTTTCGGGCACTCTTCCATACCAAAATCATTGCCACATGATAATATTCAGCTCAATTTTCCTAGTAAATCTTTTTCGGGAAATTTCCAAAGTTTCTACCTCGAGAGAAGCTTTGTGAAGTAAGTACTAGCTAGGCTTACCCAAATGATCTGAAAATTGACCAGCTCATGACCATATCTAAGTAACTTACCTACACCAATTTTGAGCTCATTTCATTCATCCAATCTCTCTCACTAGTTTTCCCAAGTTTCTGTCCATAGAAGAGCATTGTGAAGGAAGTACTACTTTGGCATGTCCAAATGGTATCAATTTTCTATAATGCTTTCCTATGCCCAAATAACCATCCTCCACAAAATTTCAGCTCAATCCATTCATTATTTTGAGCCCAGCTTCAACATTCATATTTTTGTCCAGCGTGGTACTTTGCAAAGCAAGTACCACCTAGGATCCTCCTTTTGAGCTAAAAATTTGTGAAGACATTCTCCTTAGTATATGATCATCCTCAGCCAAAACTCACGCCCATTGGCCATGTGCATTTCCCGTACCGCTAATCAAACACTTGGCTGCTAATTCATGTTTGAGCATCGATCGGTTTTCTCGTGAGAATCTTATGTTGTAATTTTCTTCCTAGCACCAACCTGGGGAGTGCCCAACCCACTAGACATGCCTAAGCCGCTCAGAACACATGGCAACATTACGGTCACGCGGTGACCACGCAACGGGCATGCGAGTTTACGCGCTCTAGAGTTGAGGCCCTCGGCCACCGCCCAAACCTCGACGTATCGCCACCAAACCATGTATTTATGATTAAATAGGTCCTTATGTAACTAGAAATGATTTTTGCAAAAAATAAATAGCAAACTATGAGGCAGTTGTAGTTCAAATTTGACCCGATTTGACCCGCTTCCAGCTGAATCGGCGGAAATTTGTCTTTTTCACGAGAGGTGGATCAAAATTTTTTACACCCAACCATTTTGTAAATTGTGTATTAAATATGGCCTAGTAATTTATAAAAATGATTCGGTCCAATTTTGCAACAATTATTTGGTAGTTCCTTCACAAAAAAACCTCCTTTCGGGCACTCGAAAAATGGAAAATGGTTTTTTCGTCGAACGAAAATGAAAACTTCCTTAGGCAACATTGTTTGCCATTCCAATATGCACCCTTGTGCACAATATGAGATCATTTGAACAAACTATGCCATGAATGTGGCCATAAGATTGATCATTTGGCTTGAAAGCCATTGATCTCCACACATGATAGCTCGTTTCTAAGAACACTTTTTTAAAATAATTGCCGTATTACAAGTTTGTTATTTTTCCTAGGAACTTGGCCACATATGATGATACAATGCGAAGGTTTCCCAATTTTTTGATTTTTTTTGAATTTTTTATACCCGTTTTAAAATGCGGTCAAAACGGCGGGAATGACCGTTCCTAGCTAGTGGTTGAATCTTGGAATTTTTTTGGTGTTTCTCTGATTAAATAGATACTTATGTACCTATAAATGATTTTTGAAAAAAATAAATAGCAAACTATGAGGCAGCTGCAGTTCAAATTTGACCCGCTTCTAGCTGAATCGGCAGAAATTTGCCTTTTTCACGAGAGGTGGATCAAAAATTTTTACACCCAACCATTTTGTCAATTGTGCATTAAATATGGCCTAGTATTTTATAAAAATGATTTGGTACAATTTTGCAACAATTATTTGGTAGTTCCTTCACAAAAAAACCTCCTTTCGGGCACTCAAAAAATGGAAAATGAATTTTCCGTGCAAAGAAAATGAAATCTCCCTTTGGCAACATTGTTTGGAATTCCAAGATGCACCCTTGTGCACAATATGAGATCATTTAAACAAACTATGCCATGAATGTGGCCATAAAATTGATCGTTTGGGTTGAAATACATGAATCTTCACACATGATAGCTCATTTTTGAGAACACTTTTTTAAAATAATTACCGTATTACAAGTTTATTATTTTTCCTGGAAACTTGGTCACATATAATGATACAATGCAAAGGTTTTCCATTTTTTCGATTTTTTTGAATTTTTTATGCCCGTTTCAAAATGCGGTCAAAACGGCGGGCATGACTGTTCCTAGCTAGTGGTTGAATCTTGGATTTTTTTTGGTGTTTCTCTGATTAAATAGATACTTATGTACCTAGAAATGATTTTTGTAAAAAATAAAGAGCAAACTATGAGGCAGCTACAGTTCAAATTTGACCCGTTTCCAACTAAATCGACGACAATTTGTCTTTTTCACCAGAGGTGGATCAAAACTTTTTTCACCCAACCATTTGGTCAATTGTGCATTATATATGTCCTAGTATTATAGAAAAATGATTTGGTCCAATTTTGCAACAATTATTTGGGAGGTCCTTCACAAAAAAACCTCCTTTTGGGCACTCGAAAAATGGAAAATGGTTATTTCGTCCAAAGAAAAAGAAAACCTCCTTAGGCAACATTGTTTGCCATTCCAATATGCACCCTTGTGCATAATATGAGATTATTTGAACAAACTATGCCATGAATGTGGCCATAAGATTGATCATTTGGCTTGAAAGCCATTGATCTCCACACGTGATAGCTCGTTTCTGAGAACACTTTTTAAAAATAATTGCCGCATTACAAGTTTATTATTTTTCCTGGGAACTTGGCCACATATAATGACACAATGCGAAGGTTTCCCAATTTTTTGATTTTTTTTGAATTTTTTATGCCCGTTTCAAAATGCGGTCAAAACGGCGGGCATGACCGTTCCTAGCTAGTGGTTGAATCTTGAAATTTTTTTGGTGTTTCTCTGATTAAATAGATACTTATGTACCTAGAAATGATTTTTGTAAAAAAAATAAAGAGCAAACTATGAGGCAGCTACAGTTCAAATTTTACCCTCATTCTACTGAATCGTGAAAATTTGTCTTTTCCACGAGAGGTGCATCGAAACTTTTGACACCTAACCATTTGATCAATTGTGCATTATATATGGCCTAGTATTTTAGAAAATTGATTTGGTACAATTTTGCAACAAATATATGGTAAGTCCTTAAAAAAACTTATTTTTGGGCACTCAAAAAATGGAAAATTGTTTTTCATGCAAAAGAAATAAAAACTCCCTTTGTCAATGTTGTTTGCCAATCTACGATGTAAACTTGTGTAAAATATGACATCATTTGAACAAATATTTGATAGGTCTTTTACAAAAAAACTCATTTTTAGCATTGAAAAATGAAATGAAAAATTTGTATGTAATCAATCATGACCAATTTATATGGTCAAAAAATCTTCAAATTGTTGGTGCGCTCTGATTGGTCCATAGGCATATCACGCGGATCATGCATCAACCACCGTCGGATGCTTCTGGATCCAACGGCAGCCCTCACCCCCTCACCCAACCGCAGCCCAACCACCCAAACCCTAACTCGCACCCGCACTCCTTCTCCCTCAGCTCCTCGCCGCCGCCACCTCCTCCCTCTCCGCCCCAACCTCAGATCCATCCTCTATCCCACCGACGACCGGTCCTCCCCCAGATCCCGCAGCCGACGACCCGTCCTCCCCTTCCTTCCCCTCGCCTCAGCCACCACCTCCGCTCCTCTCCCCTCTCCTCCCTGTCTGCAGATCCACTCAAGCTCCTCCTCTCCCCACCCCCACCTCCATCGCAACAATCCCGCCGCCAACACCCAACACCGCCCCCACCTCCACAGCGACCTCCCTCCCCAGCCCCTCCCCGCACCCGGAAGCCAAGCAAGGAGGCGGCGTACAAGGAGCTGTGCTTGCATCTCAGCATCATGGCGGGCTGCATCGCCATCATCGCCGTCATCCTGGTGAGCGAATCCACCGATTCCCTCGCTTTCCCCCTTGTTTAGTCACCGTTTGCGCCGCCCACCACTTCCCTGCGGGCTCGTGCTCACCGCGCTGGCCGCCCCTCGCGTGGCCGTGCGCCACCCACGCCCTGCCTCGCTGAGGCCGCACCCTGCCCGCGCCCTCACGCGCGTGTGCTCGAGCTTGTCCGCAACCCGACCCTGCCGCCACGATCGCGCCTGCTGGTGCCGTCGTGCCATCGCTGCTGCTCGCCCGCCGTCGCCTGTCCGCTCACGCCCATGGTCGCCCTCGTCCCGGCCCCTCCCCTGCATCCTGCGCACGACCTGGCCACGCCCCTACAGCCACCCGTGTGCAACAGCCCCTTCCCCTGGCCGCGCCTACTGCTCTTTAGATGCTTGCTTTTGCTCTCTGTAGCCTGCTGCTTGCTAGCACTGTCGCCGCTGCTGCTAGCCAAGGCCGAAGCCCCGACAGCGCCCCCAACCCCAATTGCTTGTAATTTTATGGTTACGTGTGTACAAAAGGTGATCCGTTGTTCATTATTATTTTTAAGTCTTAGAACGCTGATTTGCAAATTGATAATTGCTGGAACTTAACTAATCATGACATGTCAATATGGAATTCGACCCAACACGCATCTACGTGACATGTCATGTTTCTGTATTGTCAGTTTTGTTACTCCTTGCAAAGGTCAAAATTGCTCACATGCGTATTGATATTGTAGCATGTCATGTTTTTTTAAGAAAGAAATCAAGTCAGATTATATACGTACAATTATTATGCACATACATATGGTGACATCTCATTATATTCTTCTGCTTCCACTTATATCCCTTCGGAAACATTCTTTGAGAATTTTGTAATGCCTCCTTTGGGGTGTTGATACACTATTGCGCAAGTTCTATTGTATGTGAGTTCCTTTTTTTGTTGCTGCAAAGCATTGATACAATATGTCATTTGCAGGGAGCTCGCTCTGCATCCGAGTCTCAGTCATCCCTGCACAGCAAGGAGCCGGACCAAGGGAGCAAGCAGCGCTGCTGGTTCCTTGAGACATGTGCATGTGTGGAGTAATTTTGCTTAGAGTATTTAACAAGATTGACTGTACATGTGTGGAGTAATTTTGCTTGGAGTATTTAACAAGATTCAACAAGATTTAACTTACTTTTCCAGTTATTAAATGGACATCTTGGATTAGTTAGAAAATCATGAATTATTTGCAGAAATCCATAGAAGTATTGTACTCCAGTGTGCATTACTTACATAAACTTGCTTGCAAGCTTATTTTCTGACTTGTATATTCTGAAATGAAAAAGCTTAGTTAACTTATGTTAAGTTTCAGTAATATTCAGTGGAGTATTTACTGTAAATTTTGCACATCACAGTAATAACTTGCTGTTAACTGCTGTAGCATTAGGAGTAGTTTTACTACAGTACTGCTTGAACAGGGTGAATGGAGGGTGAGGAAGTTTTAGTGCAAAGTAGGATTGCACATAGATATATACGTGTAGACGATTGATTACTGGCTTTAGCCCCAAGCCATCTTGTCTTGCTGCTTTTGGTGAGCTGGTGGCTTGGGGCTAAAACCACTGTTTATGGTCGTCGGTGATGGTCATATATTAGCTATGAGATGTGAGGGAAGTACTGTAACCTCAAATGTGTGTCATCATGTTACTGTTGTAACCTCATACCCATCTCACTTTGGCTAATCTACAGACCGTGTCTTGTTCTTGTACACTATCTTGTCTCTAAAAAATGCATCTTTTTCTCAGAAATTTTACACTATATTGATTCTCGGACCAATGATAAGATGATGAAATTTCTTACTGCCCTTCAAGGTCAACTGTGCTGCCATCTATCTTGCTAGAAAATCTTAGTTAGTTTATGCATATAAATAGGTGTTGTTACCTGTTTGCATCTGAGATTGCATAATATTGGAGGAACATGCTTAATTGGCTTGTGTATTTTGCACTAATGGACCGGTGTCTTATTCTGTAGTTTTCAAAGGATGTAGGGAAGATCAAAGATGCCATCTCAGCCCTGGCAGTGGCAACAGTGGACGATGATAACGATGAAGTCACGGCGCGAAGCCCTCCTGAAGTGCCTCGAGACTGCTGCTCGGCGCTACAGGATACCGTGGTGAGTCCTCTGACAGACCTGTGCACGCCCCATGTATATGCATGCCACATATTTTGTCTATTGTTCTAAAATTCAGTTCAATGTGGCTTGGTTTTGTCAGAAATTCAGTTTTCTGTGGCTTGGTTTTGTCAGGACGCAGATGACCATCGACATCCTGGGGCGGCACGCATACGACACCAGCGTGCCTACAAATTGAAATTGGTGCCTCACAAGCGGCACAATCAGTAGGATGAAACAGACTGCACCGATGCTTTATTTTTGCTGCATCAATCATAGCGCCACATGTGTGTTCTCTTCATTTTAGGAGTAGGAAGCGATGCCCCTTGCTTGTTTAGAAGCATCTGATGTCTGTCACCAACTTGATCTAGTTTTATTAGTATGTAGTTTGAACTAGCCTGTGTCAAGTTTTATTAGTATGTACTGGAGTAGTAGTTCAAACCATCTTCAGTGGAGATGGCACCTACATACGTATAAACTAGAAACCATGAATGACCTATTCCAAAAAATACCGGAAAATGGGCTTGTGTTTCGGTCTTTATGCCCAACTCCAGCCTGTGTTTCAGTAATGCACAACACTATTTGCTATGACCAAGCTGCAAAGCATCTGCATTACAAAACCGCGATTTAAGATTAAGGCAAATGGAATGCACTAGATAAACACAGATCGAATAGGTTTTCTACACTCAGGCACATGTCTACACTCAGGCACATATCCCATGTCTTGATTGTCGATTAGCTGCAACTTGATTGTGGATTTAATTTGTCACCCAAGTGCATGTTGTGCTGTCTGCCCTGTCGCATATATCCCAGTACTCAGTTATTCACCTGTCACTTTTCTCGTTAGGATGAAGATTGTTCTTCTATCTAGTTCATATGCATGATCATTTTTTGTGAAGGCAGGCTTTTAACCTTTCGAGTCAGACATGCATAAATTACCTGATGATGTTCGGTACATGACGTGTTTGATGCATCTCTTTTCAGGTAAGAGATGGCTCTCACCAGAATTGGTCTTGCTGGCCTCGCCGTCATTGGGCAGAACCTTGCCCTCAACATTGGAGAGAATGGCTTCCCCATCTCTGGAGGTGTATGCTGATTATTTGAGGATGCTTTATATATGTCCCAAGATGTCTTTATGCAATACCTGATATGATAACATGACCTGAATTAGGACTATTAGCTCCTTTACTTGCTCTGTTTGGTTAAGACTGATGATGCCATGGATAAGCACATTACTATTAAGTTTAAAAGTTCTGTTAAAACAAGGTGGAATCATGTTTTTTCTAGCAAATGTTCTATGCGCTGCCACACTTATATTTTAATTTTCTGTTATTTTTATTGCTGCTATGTTGGTACTCCCATTGGGAAACTTGGCTAGCTGCCCATATCAGTTGATGAACTATACTATTATCCACTACTTTTAATCAGCTGATGATGCATATTCAGTTTGGCTGATTTTGTTACATACATACATGGCTTTGTTTTGGTCTGGCAACTCAACTGTGATGCCATTGTTGCTGCTCTATATAACTTCTGTATGTTTATTGCATGCATCCTAATTGTCTATATAACGTGTCTAGTTAACGACCGGTATTGTGAGATTTTGGTGGTTGCTTTGATTACATTTAACTTGGAGTTCTCCAGTACTCCTAGATTTGCTACTCAAACAAATTTTGTGTACTTGCACTGGAAAGGAGTGAAATACTCCTGGTACTTGCGTAGGTTTAAAAAAATGACTTGCGTAAGTTTAAAAGTACTCCTGGTACTTGTGATGAAACCAACAAGCAACTTGCTAACCTCTTTCAGTGTTCAATCATCTTTTCATTCTTAAATTTCAGTGTTCAATTTCAGATTATACAAACTGGAAGTGTCTGTTCTTTTTCTTTTTTGAACTAAACTAGAATTAGGAATTCATTTTATTGGGTCAGTGTTGTAAGTTTGCAAAATTATACAAATTGCTGCTATAGTAGTAATATTTATGCAAAATTATGCAAAGTTCACTGAAATTTTGAGCATCTACAGTTTACTGAAATTTTGTGTGACTTGTCCATGATTATGAAGCAAATTAAACTTGTGTGTATCTGTTTTTTCTACAGGTTGCTGCTGCTGTGATGGAATGAGATGTGCTGCTGGAGACATGCCGTTAGCAAACTGGAAGTGATGCAACCAAATCTAATCGGAAGCATGGCCTTCTTGTAGGTTTGCACATAAGTGGAACTTGTAGTGTATAAGTAGTCGCTGGAGCTATGATGGTGATCTTTCTTTTGACTGGCTGTCGTTTGTTATAGATGACAATCTTTTAGTTGCTGCTTCAAATGATGTAACTGCAAGAAATGATGTATGATTGTATAGTGAAACAAATGTTGCTTTGATAGCAAAATTGAAAAAAACTGAATTGTTTCTCTGTTGTCCAGTCCTTTGAATTAGTGGGCTGAAAATATTGATGGGCTAGAAGAGGCCTTAGCCCAAACAATATTGGACAAAAAAATGAAAGGAAAAACATCTTAAAAAATTTAAAAAATTAAATGGACCGCAGAAAGGCCGAGGCCCAGAAAAATGGAAGAAGCTCAAAAAACAAAAAAAGGCCAAATTGTTGGGCCAGGCCCATGTACTTAGCGAAAATTAACAATATATATATATATATATATATATATATATATATATATATTAAAAAGGCTGAATTAATGGGCTCGGCCCATCTAAAGCACCGAAATGGACCGGGCCGATTCTAATTTTTGACCTTTTCAATTGGTCGCAATTTTGCCACGTCAGATTGCCACGTCGGATCCGACATGGCCTGGGGAGAGAGCTAGCGACCAAAACAGAAGGTCATAGGATCAACGACCTTTTGTTAAAGGTCGCTATAGTCAGTTTACGACGCCCAGCTTTTGACCTTATGTTTTTGGTCACAAAAAGGTCATAAATGGAAATTTGTGACCTTTCAGTGACCAATAGTGGTGGTCATAAGTTGACATATTTCTTGTAGTGCGAGCCCCCGCCGCCCATCTCCATGGCGCATGGCCGCCGCTCGTGCCGCGTTACTCGTGGGCTCGTCTCCGCCGGCGGGAGACGAGCTCCGCAATATTGGGCCCCTTCGTCTCCTTGCTGCCTCAAGCAGCGCGGCCACCGGACCTCACTAGCTTCCGGCGACCAGCGTCGTGCAACGCCGCCATTGGCTCGACGCCCACAGATTACCGTCGCTGCATATGTGCGTTGCCAGGGCTCGGCCACGTCATAGCCTTCTAGCCCCACTGCCCGCCAGCGAGCTCACCCCGGGCTTCTGCCTTGTCCAGCTCAGCCACCCACCGGTTAGCCTCACCCACGACCACCTCCGTGCTGTTCCTTGACCGCCAGCAGCCATCGACACCGACCACATCCACGAGCTCGCCGCGACCCTGCTCAGTACGCCTGTGAGTCCCTTCACACGGCGACGTCTGCATCATTGGCAAGGACCGAAGCACACAAGGTGCTCGATGAAAAGTAGTACTCCATCCGTTCCGAATTACTTGTCGCAGGTATGGATGTATCTAGATGTATTTTAGTTCTAGATATATCCATTTCTGCGACGAGTAATTTGGAACTGAGGGAGTACGAGAGAAGAGCTGGGGGTGGACCTTATAACCAATTTAACAGCCAGTCAAACGGTGTCAAATTTTGTTGCCTCATCACCACTTGTACATGGGACCCATCTGTCAGATTCCAAGTCAAACATTGTTTATTGTGTGATCGGTGTTTTTCATAAACTGTTAGTACAATGGTGGAGGTTTTTTGCGAAAAAAAGTGCTGTGTTTTTTATTTAGGATCCACAATTATGGTGGCCTTTGCAATTTACTCGTCCGTTATGTGCAATGGTTGAAGGTATGAGAGATATGGCTACACGAATCTGCTTAAAATGCAGATAGCGCTTGTTTGCACATGAACACGTCACCGTGTATCTCCAATGCCGAAGGTGATGCATCGCAGCTCACGTCGAAAGAGACCCAGCCGGAAGCGCGGTACGCAGGCAATCCGGCGGGCGCTTTTGAAGACCCAAAACCCCGCATGCCCGGGAGGGACCCCGTCTGGACGTGCGGCGGCTATGGACTGCCCTAGGTCGACCTGATCGCTCCTAGGGCTTCGAGGTTCGCCGCCCTGCAACAACAAGAACAGACGAAGAACGAGGAAGAAGAAGAACTAGGGTTAGGAAGAAAAGATAAAAGATAAAAAGTGGTAGATAATTTGATCGATTATGTGTTGTTTCAATCGGCCGTCACCCCCAACATATATAAGAGGCGGCTGGACTTCCCGTACAAGTAAAGGATTTATCTAGGCTTTCCTTACAAGAAAATTACATCAATTTACGTCCAAAACTCTAGTCAAATTCGAACTGGTTTTATCCGAACTTTCCAAAACTGTTCGGTTTAAACTGGCTGTACTTTGAGGGTCCTTTTTGTGGTGACAAACGACCTCGGATGGAAACGAGCCCAAAAGCAATCTTGACCATTTCGACGAGACGAACATCTTTCATGTTGAATGTTTTTTCATCAGAGGTCGTCTCGAGGGTCAAATCGCTCGTGCAAAATAGCTAATTACTCACGCAGCTCATCAGACATAGCCACGTATGTGTGTGGTTCCGGGCGTCATATTTTGCTCGCTGGAGGGTCTCGCTGTACGGGCTCTAACTTTTGCATACGACCTCGGATTGAGATGATCTTTATATCAAAATCGATCATTTCGACGAGACACACAACTTTCTTGTTGAAACTTTCTCCATTTGAAGCCATATTCATTGGGTTATTGGACATTTTTTAATCTGGTGTCGACATGAGGATCTCTGAACTTGTCATAACTTTTACATCCAAGCTCCGTTTTAGACCATCTTCATATTCATCTTCATCTTCTCGAAAAGAGCCATTTCATGATGACTTTCAATAGTAAGTTTGAATTAATCTTGACATAGCTTCAAGCCACTCTTTATAAACGTGCCACTTTTGAGCGTCAACACATGCCCCCCTGTTTTTCGGCAAACTTGTGTGCCGAAAAATAACTTGCACGATGATTTTTCTAAGGACGATGTCAACACTCCATCGGCCATTTTGCATGTTCTTAGGACGATAAGTATATATCGGTCATTGCTTGTTTGAACCTTTTGAGGCAAACTTGGGTGAAAACTTCTCAGCTTCTATAACAATCTGGTGATAAGGTTCCATAGACCAAAACCATCCTCCGAACCATATTGTTCCCCCTTTCGCTAGGATTTTGTAGATAATCAAGAATGAACTTTCTCCAATCCTTACTTCGCTTGCATAAAAGTTTCATTAGTGGCCGAAGCGGTGGGCTTCGGTTCGGCCTTACCTATATTGACAAGACCTAGCATCGGCTATTGATATAAATGCAATACACCATGGTTAATATAGTAGCCGAATGCTTGCTGTGCCAACTCTTTTGAATTGTCATGTCTAGATATATGAACAATTTTAAAGCAACCCAAGGTAAATCTTGCATCTAGACATACCAAAAGATAAACTATAAGTGATTCGTCAAAACGTTGATAACCCTAGGATATTTGTTGCACTACTAATAACGAATCACCGAAAGACTCAATATGTATAGCACCTATAGCAAGGCAAAGCTCCAATCCGAATAACAATGCATATTCGGCTTTCATCGTTGTGCAAAAATATTTTAAGCGGCATGAGGCTTCACAAAATAGCTTCATATGGAGATAAATAAACAACACCAACACCTTGGCCATTGTTACAAATTTAACCATCAATATATAATCTCCATGGTACTAGAGAGATCAAGCTAAAAGCAATATTATGCATGATGTCAATATGATGCTCAATAAAAAAATCAACCATGATTTTGCCTTACGTATATTCTGAAAACTAATAAGCCAAAGCACACCCAATCAAAACATAAGTTCACTTTGCAATTTTGATGAATTGGTCTATGCATAATATCTTCAATGGCATCAATTTGACAAATTCCTTTGCAAGGACCTATCTCAATCTCTACTCAACCTAAGGACGATGTTAGAATACCACACCGGCCATTCTTAGATATTCTTAGGGCGATATATAAGTATCGGCCATTCCCATGAGGTCCATGTAGAATTCACCCGCCGAAGTATGTATAGCCGAAATAAACAAATGAAATAGCAATAAAATATTTCAGCCCTTTTGTATTAGCAACAAAAACGTAACTAACCAAATGTATAGTGATTTGGTAATACCCTGTCATGATATAGAAAATTATGTTGCATCCATGGAACAAAATAAATCCATGGAGGGTAATTGATCATACCTATGGATGAATTCCATGGCAAAGGCATCAATGGCATGGTTGAAGAAAATGAATGATGCGCTAACCGAAGATTTTGATGTTGTGATGCACACCTTCGGCTTAATTGTTTGTTGCTTCCATTCTTCTCTTTCTTCACTTTTATTGTACCTATTGCAATAGAAGCATGCAAATCATTTTTGTTATGATTGGTCTTTTTGGGAATCCATGCCATGTTCTTCTTTCTCAGCTCTTGTGCACTAAGATTTTGTAATTCCTTCTTTTGCCAATACGACAAGCCGAGTGGGCATGTCGGCTGTGATTTTGTTTCAACCAATGGCAACTCGTTTTGGACCTTGTGCACCCTCAACCTCTTTTCTTCAGATTTGGCACTCTGATTTTTATCAATTGATTGCTTCACTTCTTTGCCTTTTGTAGTCAATGTCAACACTTTAATTGGCTCTTTATCCTTTAAGATCAAATCTGAATTGGCACTCTTGCGACCATCTTTTTTAACTCGATATACTTGTTTGATCACCTCTTTCTTCTTTCTTGAGCTCTGGACCGATTCCTTATGATTGAAACGGTCTTTAACATGTGATTGTTCAAATGTTGATCTTCTCGGAGCTGCATAATATTGGTGAGATGGTTTAAAATAAGATGGAGAATGTGCCCTTGTATCATACTTGTCCCACGATGGATATGAATCTACATGAGCATAGGAAGGCATCCACGACATTGGCATTGGCGGCCCAAAATAAGGATATGAATATGTTGCATGAAAATTTTCACTTTTCCAATACCGATCCTCATATTTGCGCCTTGGGGGTGATCTTGATGCTTTTGCATTAGTTGGCCGATAAGCACTTTTCTCTTCACTCTTATTTTGATATTTATCTAATAATTGTGCAAAATGACCTTGGATTTCTTGCACTTGTGCTTATTGCGGCCTTTGTTTCCTTTGGTTGTGCTTGCACCGATCTCTGAATTTGCTTGCTGCCCCCCAGTCCTTGGCGTCTCCATTGTAGCTTCGATGGAATTTTCGCCCTCAAGATTATGTTCATTATGCTCTTCAACAACTTCTTTACTTGAAAGCTTAATCCCATCACCTGCAGTTTTTACCTTCTCTTTAAATGGATCGGCTTGAAGTAGCCGATGCAAAAACTTTTCGCCATCGGGATCAATCGGAATAGACTGGTGATCTCTTGGTGTCTCAACAAATTTCAATCGTCCTTTATCAATGGCCGATTAAACTATTTGACAAAACATGTTGCAATCCTCAAAATTATGCTTGGACGAATCATGCAACTTACAATACATTCGTCCCTGGACAGATGGCTCAACATGGTGATCAAGAATTCTAATATAATTATTTCTCAACAACAAATTAAATATTTCATCACACATGCTTGAATTGAAGGTACACTTTTTATTCTCTATCCGATCTTGTTGTGAGAACGGCTTTGGAGTTAAGCAAACGATTGGTTCAGATTTTGCATCACCTCATTCGGCTATGCATTGTGTTTTGCACTCTATCTCGGATGTCTTTGGATAAGAAACTATACTGGCATCGGTCTGCTCAGAGGATTTTAACCTTGACTTTAAATTTCTGAAACGAAAATAGTTAGGACATACATGTCTCAATTGAGACCAAGTGTAAGCCAAGTAAGAAATAAGCAAAGCTATCCAATTAGATATGAACTTTAAATAAAGCAATGGGAAAAGTTTTGGCTGCAGTAATAAGTCACTA
Source organism: Triticum urartu (assembly GCF_003073215.2). Lineage (NCBI taxonomy): Eukaryota > Viridiplantae > Streptophyta > Magnoliopsida > Poales > Poaceae > Triticum > Triticum urartu. Next base: position 607,426,768 of record NC_053025.1, read on the forward strand.
TCGGTCTCTTTGAATGGTACAATATATTGACCGATATGCTTAGTAACAATTTTATTGCTAACAAGTAAATTGCCCTTCTTCGTTGGTCTTTGAAAATTACTTATTAGAATTTTTTGAATAGATGCATCAACAATAAAGTTGTGACCAAATCTGAAAATAGGTAAATTACTTGCTAGATGTACCTCTTCAAATATGTTGGGAGAGCATGATGATTGCATATGATGAACAATATTGTGCTTTGCTTCTGGATGACTTCCCAACACCATGTCACAATTTTCTTCTTGATTTCGTGCATCATAAATTTGAAGATCTTCGTCAACCGAACTTTGTTCGGCTACTTGCTCTTGTCCTTGAAGCTTGTCAAATTCTATGGCATGAAACTCGTAGGGCAGGAAGTAGGTTCCATTAACTTTAGAAAAATCAAACATGGTTGTTTTTCTATGCTTGCCATGCCCTTTCTCAATAATGCTTGCCTCTTTGGATTTGATGGATTCGAAATATATACTACTTGATTCGGCTTTTTCAAGCGAAGCACTTTTAGTTTCCGAATCATCATTTTTTTGCCGGTTATATCAATTGGCAAGGCTTCTTTTCTTTGAGTCAATTCCCTATCAATTCTCTCTTGGTGAAGTACCTGCACCCTATCGCGCAAAGCTTTAACTCCTCTCTCAATTCCAGCCCGCTCTAGATTAGTTTGCCCCCCAATGCTTTTAGAATCTTTCGGCAATGAAGTGTTAGTGTTGCCGAAATTTTGCAATTGTGTAGGGGGTGTATAATATGCTGCGGTACTAGGTGGAGGTGTATGCACTGTTGTATAACCATATGCTCTTTCGCCAATTCTATCAATGCATGTAGTTTCATCTTCTTGCAAAACTCTAGCCTTTATTGCAGCATAATCAGGAAACAACCCCTTTTCATATTGTTCAAGGCAAAGAGCACTAATTTTCTTGTTTTGTGCCAAGCTCTTTTTTAACAGAGCCACAAGCGCTTCTGGAAGGGATTGCTCCACAATACTTTCAGATTCTTTCGGCAATGATTCGTGAGTGTTGCCGAAATTCTCGAATTGCGTAGAGTATGCATTATATGCTACATTATTTGATGACGACACATGTGTTCCTGTAAAAAATTCACTTATTCGGCTATGACCATGAAGATGCGGGGTCGAATTATGAACATCTGTAATTGCATATGGTGCTGAAAAATTACTAGAATGAGGTGTAGCATATGATGGTTGAGAGTAACTGGCCGAATAGCTAGTAGTAGCATGGCCAATTCTCCCATCCATCGGCAAGGTTGGATTCACATACTGCTAATTAGTTGCCGATGAATAAAAAGGTGAAACACTTTCTTCTATGCTATTGGAAATTTTAACATGAGGTGTTTCAAATTGATTAACCGAACCCATCATGTTGTTCACCGGCATATGGATTTGTGGGGTTGCCGATGCATGAGAGTTAGGATACATATGTTGTATGTTACTAGTATCATAAGAAGTTGAAACATGTAAATTACTTTGAATCGGCCTATGCACGTAATTAGATGCCTTATTGAAAAAATTAGGGCTGGCCGATAGAGTGTAATCATTGAACGACCTAGTAACATCATATGAATTATTTGCATCTACAGTAGGGAATTGGGTATTCATATTACCTTTGTAGATTGCAAACCCTAGATGACGATCTCTTCGTAGCAAGAACGGGCTGGAGACCGTTCAAAGCTTCGTCCCCAGCGGAGTCGCCAAAAAGTGTGTTCGCACACGAACACGTCACCGTGTACCTCCAGCGCCGATGATGATGCACCGCAGCTCACGTCGAAGGAGACCCAGCCGGAAGCGCGGTACGCAGACAATCCGGCGGGCGCTTTTGAAGACCCGAAACCCCGCATGCCCGGGAGGGACCCCGTCCGGACGTGCGGCGGCTATGGGCTGCCCTAGGTCGCCCCTAGGGCCTCGAGGTTCGCCGCCCTGCAACAAGAAGAACAGACGAAGAACGAGGAAGAAGAAGAACTAGGGTTAGGGAGAAAAGATAAAAAGTGGTAGGTGATTTGATCGATTGTGTGTTGTTTCAATCGGCCGCCACCCCCAACATATATAAGAGGCGGCTGGACTTCCCGTACAAGCAAAGGATTTATCTAGGCTTTCCTTACAAGAAAATTATATCAATTCACGTCCAAAACCCTACTCAAATTCGAACTGGTTGTATCCGAACTTTCCAAAACTGTTCGGTTTAAACTGGCTGTACTTTGAGGGTCTTTTTTTGTGGTGACAAACGACCTCGGATGGAAACGGGCTCAAAAGAAATCTTGACCGTTTCGACGAGACGGACATCTTTCATGTTGAACGTTGTTTCACCAAAGGTCATTTCGAGGGTCAAATCGCTCGTGCAAAACAGCTAATTACTCACGCAGCTCATCAGACATACCCACGTATGTGTCTGGTTCCGGGCGTCATATTTTGCTCGCTGGAGGGTCTCGCTGTACGGGCTCTAACGTTTGCATACGACCTCGGATTGAGATGATCTTTATATCAAGATCGATCGTTTTGACGAGACACGTAACTTTCTTGTTGAAACTTTCTCCATTTGAAGCCATATTCATTGGGTTACTGGACATTTTTTAATCTGGTGTCGACATGAGGATCTCTGAACTTGTCATAACTTTTACATCCAACCTCTGTTTTAGACCATCTTCATATTCATCTTCATCTTCTCGAAAAGAGCCATTTCATGATGACTTTCAATAGTAAGTTTGAATTAATCTTGACATAGCTTCAAGCCACTCTTTATAAACATGCCACTTTTGAGCGTCAAACAGGGCTCCTGCTTGTTGGTCCATGGCATTCTTCAGGTACAACAATATGCATAGCCAACTGCCTTGTACTAATCTATCACCAATAGCCTTGTAATGTCAGAGAAAACCTCTCCCGGTCTATATAGGATATGACAAGAAATATTTTTATTTCTCCATTTCCAGGGTAAGAGAGAGACTTTCCATTGTTCAACCAGAAAGGTAATGATCATTCAATACATTGGACGCACCTGCTATGGATCTCAGCAGCCGAGGCGCCAACAACATACTGTCATCTAAACATGGGCAGCCTCCAGGTCGGGCCTGGTTCGGGGACCTGAAAATCCCAAGCCCGAGCCCGGCCCCTGCTCTTATGTTACTATCATGTGAGAGACCGGCCATCTTGGGCGCTCTTTCCGGGACATCAAGTTCATCCATGAGAGACGACAACACAATGGAGAGGCGCACTCCCTTGCCAAGGCAGCTTTTTTTTTTTGCGAATTTGCCAAGGCAGCTTCCTCTCTCTCAACCCGGCACCATGTGTGGCTTTCTGTTTTGCCCGATGTTGTCTATATCCCATTAACATTGACATGTAACAAAGGGTGCAGTCCTTCAAAAAAAGAAGTTGAACCTAATATAGGCTACCAAACGCATCATGAAAGACTTTTTCTTTGTACGATCTATTTTCCAGTTGTACTGAAACAAGTGCAGAACGTTTTGGGACGTTTTCCCTAGCTAGATCACCTTGAGAGCATTCATGTTTATTTATCCATTCAGTCTGTGCAGTAGAAGTGTTCCATCTACCGGACATGTTAACTTGCGTTTCGTAGAGAAGAAGTCAGTCCCTGTGGCTGCATGCACCGTTCATCCAGCACCCAGGTCTCCGACGATGGAGCTCGATCGGTCCAAATCCAATGGTACGTACGGGATGAGTTGGGAAAAGGAAGGACCAACGACCCGACACCAAGTCCTTCCTATATATAATAATGAAGTAAAAACTTTTTGTTCTTTTTTTGTGGAGTGACTTTTTGTTCTAATATTTTTTAAAATAGTTTTCTTTTCTTTTTGGTTTTGAGAAAAGAAGGATCAACACCAATGATAATAAGTCTATAGATAGAAGAAGAAGAGCACGTGACCTTGCTAGCTAGGCCAGCTCCGTCGTGCATGTGGTCGTTCAAAGGCTGCGTGTGCCCGTGTGACGAGTGCCGACTGACCAAGGAAATCTGCCGAGATTCTCCATTCGTTTGGGGTGGGTGGCCATGCATCATGTATGCAAGTGGGTGCATGGCCCTCCTGTCCCCCTACGCTGCTCACGTCGCTCTCGATCGACCTGGACTAGTCTAGCCATGCCGTGTCTGCTTGTATGCGCGTATCTCATCAAATCACCATCGTCCTGGTTGAGAATCTCGGTCAGACGCTTCTGCTAGCGAGGAAACTAGCAACGTCCCGGTCTTCTACCCGTACCGTACGCACGCAGGACGAATCACACATCCCCGGCCGGTTGCACGAAAGCAGCAGCCACGTCGCAAAAGATGGCATGCTCCGTGCATGGGTGCATGCATGCCTGGCCAGCAGCCCAGATTTCTCGACACCTAGCTAGTGACCAAGGCTGACTTGATCACGTACAACAAGCAGCGAAACCCGACTCGAATTAGCCAGCTAACCGTACGTACGTTGTGCGAAGCAGTAATTCAGATGGTAGGTTTCTTGGGGTGGAAACAATTCATCAAAGTTTAAGTCCTAGACTTGACACCGATATTTGTATTTTTCTATATTTATTTCAGATTTTGGGTAATATTTTGATTTAATTGAAGAAAATGTTTGCGTCAATTATGAGACGTTTTTGTAACTTTGTTAATCTCATGATATTGGGCGGGTTCAATATCTCAGAGATGCTCATATTGATAGGGTGTGTGTACGTGCGTTTTTAGGAATAAACATATGTGCATGTATGTAAACACCTAGATTGTGCTGTGTTTAAAATGTTCCATACGTTCTTCCCAAGTATAAATAATCTACGGAACAGAGCAAAGGTTCATGCAATGTTTATATTGATCAAAATTACACGTTCCGATGCAGCTTTTCTGCATTTGTTTTCTCTGCGCATATCGCCCTTGTGCCACCCGGCGCTCGCTTTTGCGACGAGACATATGTGCTGAGTGCGTTAGACTGCACAGTTACACAAAAGTGGTTTGGATAGAAGACGAGTGGCCACATATTGTGGATTCAGATATTGATGATGCTTGTTTGAATATACCACGGAACTATCTGTCGCAGTGGGAGAAGACTCGCACACGATTAAACTTGTGTTTGTGGCGTAAAAAGAAGAAAAATAATTAGCCAGTCCTTCCTTCCTACCACGGAACTATTATTGTCGCAGTGGGAGAAGACTCGCACACGATTAAACTTGTGTTTGTGGCATAAAAAGAAGAAAAATAATTAGCCAGTCCTTCCTTCCTACTCCGTATATACCACGGAACTATTATTGTCGCAGTGGGAGAAGACTCGCACACGATTAAACTTGTCTTTGTGGCATAAAAAGAAGAAAAATAATTAGCCTGTCCTTACTTCCTATATACCACGGAACTATTATTGTCGCAGTGGGAGAAGGCTCGCACATGATTAAACTTGTCTTTGTGGCGTAAAAAGAACAAGAAATAATTAGTCAGTCCTTCCTTCCTGTATACATAGAGTGACAAGCTAGGGTAATTAAACAGAAAAGGAGAGCGCATATGCAGAAAGATAGACTACTTTCTAAAAGTTACCGAATCCATTAACTTTGGGTGGGGGTGAGTGCTATATACATCAATCTGTTGGATTATCCTTCGAGTGTAAATGTTTCACACTCAAGAATAAGTACTGGGGTTCTTATTTACTCCGCATATTAGGTTTGTCTAATTAAAGTCAAACTTTATATACTTCTAACAAGTTTGTAGAACAATATATTAACATATACACCACCAAATCAATACCATTGAATTCATCATTGCATATATTTTCCCATCATATAAATTTGTTGTTGTAAATGTTCATATAGTGTTTTACAAACTTGGTCACACTTTACTTCGGTCAAACCTAATAGGCAGAGTCAATAAAAACGAAGGGAGTACGGTTTAGTAGTTTTTCCCAGCTGGCTGCATTTGTCACAAAAATTATCCGACCACTTTTGTGAAGGGAGAATATCATATGGAAACAAACATTCGGTGGAAACTGGTGAAAACCACGCAAAAACGATGTTTTGAAGTTTCAAGACATCTGGAAAAAATGTGAGGTATTAAGAGGGTGGTGTTCTTTTTTCATGCAAAAATGCGTTCAAACACATTACAGGATGTAGAATTATGAAAAAAATCAGCATTAAATAGTGCCAAATAGTAACGTCACTAAATTTGTCTTTTTCATAGCTCGCATCCCATAATTTGTTTTAACTTGAAATTTCACATGACAATAGAACATCATCCTCTCAACCTCCCACATTGTTTTCAGATTTTTTTTTAAAACCTTCAAACATGGTTTCTATGAAGTTTTCTTTTGAATGTTGGTTTCCATATGATTTTCTCCCTCTTCTGAATAGCTAGAGACAGTATGTGTTGTCTGCAGGTGGCATATCTTGTTCTCACAATTAAACATACCGAATTGTTGTTCCACCAGGACAATATTATTGTTAGAGGCGCATGCAACATACTACGTGGAGATACTGCAAAAAAAGTTGATTGGTTGATGTCAACAATTAGCTTTGCCGGCCAAATATCTCACAAGCTTGAACATCGAACTACTAATTGGTTGTCTACAAAATTGCCTTGTCAACCTCTAGTTTTCATTTTGCAAGATTCGGATTTGCAAATATTTGTCTGTCTGTGTGCGTGCGCGCGCGCGCGTGTGTGTGTGTGTGCAAAATTTTACGCCATTTAACTAGATTATCACACAATCAACCCAAATTTGGATAGATTTGTGGTTGTCGTAACATGGATGTAAAATTTCTGCAAGTATGAGAACCCATGGTACCGGTACCAACAATATGACCATTGTTTTTTACCAACAATGAATATGACACTTAATTATTTAGTTTAGCAGATTTTATGTTTCATAGTTATTATATAGCCATTGACATAAGGTCATAAGCCGTGGACACACATCACCACAGCTTGAATCCAAAACCCACAAAAAAACACCATCTCAATCACTTTCATGTGGGATGGACTGTACCCTGAGTGTGTTACATGGTTTTACACAAACAGGTTCTGGTAGAAAAAGTGACCATTAATTTTGTGGATGGATACCATACATTGATACGTCTACACCAAATAGAAGAAAAGCACCAATTCATTTCTCTGTATACAATTGTTGATTGTTTGAATGTGTCATAGAACTATCACAGTGTGAGTATACCCACAAGTGATTTAATTTACTTATTCATGGTGTGGAAAAAGAGCAAAAAGACAACCAAAAGTCCTTCCTGCAAAAGGAGTTACATGGAAGGGAAGTATAGAATAAGTGAGCATATACAGAAAGGAACTTTCTAAAAATTTCCAAATCCATTAACTTTGGGTGGGGGTGAGTGCTATGTCAATTTGTTGGGTAGTGCTCCTTCTCTAGCTTATAGCTGGCTAATTATTGGTGATTTTATTTGCCAATTTGTCAAATTTGGTGGTTTCTTTAATAAAGATTGATGCGGGGACAATGTTTCAAAAAGATGAAAAAAACATCATGCAGTGCAGTGCTGGTGGTTGCACGCTTGATAGCCTAATTTCATTTGAATTCCATATAACTACGTAACTGATCCCCACTAATATATTTATCTACATATGCAACTATGGCAGCTCAACATCCAACCATGTATGGAAAATGGCCCACCTCAACATGTGTAACCATGCATGTAAAAAGCTTAAATGTTTTAATTATATTATGCAAGTTACATTCAATAAATATTTCATAATTATATGATTTTCAATTTTAGTTCTTATATTATTAATCCAAGTATGCATGTTCGTAAAATCAATCTCATTGAAATATATTGCAAATAATTTCCGCAACAACGCACGGGGTATCATCTAGTTTCAATATATTAACATCCTATTATTCTGGACCACTGGGACGTTTGTCTTCCTTCACAAATCTCTTGTTTAATTTGTTTGGTACATGGATAAAATCACTACAGGGCTGGCCCTCTGGTTAGCCAAAATTAGCCTGAAATGTTTAAGCCAGTCCGCAAAATCGACTTTCAGTTGATCAAATGCTAGATTTTCGTTTCGCAACCTCTAAAAATAGACGTGCATTGCACTTATTGCATTGTTCACAGACAATCATCCTCAATTCTATTAGAGTAGGCAATAACCCTTTTATCACACAACTAGTATGTTTCTGCTAGATTTATAGCCTTTGGAAGACAAATGCAGATCCTTCGAGGAACTATCGATAATTCACATTATCTTGCGACTCTTCAAATAAAAAGCACACAACTTAATTTTGTACCAATATTTGCACCGTGCAATGATACAGTGAATATGTTTTATCATCCAAAAAGGTGATCGCCAATAATTAGTCGAGCTAGAGAGGTCATGCAAACCACGTCACTACCCAAGAAAACACAACGACATCACTAGACATCCATTGTCCTCTTGTTAAAAGACACCCTAATAGTTATTGAGTGCTGATGCGACTCCTTACCAGCAGAATTAGACCAATTCACTTTTCTTTCTACTTTTCCATATTCATCACACAAAATCTGTTATAATCAAACAACCAGTGAAACAATCATTGCATCATATATCCATTGACGAAAGGTCGTAAGCCCTGGACAAAAAAAGAACGAAAAAGGGTCCCAGTCGCTACTGGCTCGCGGCCCCATGTTTCTGCGTCCCTGCCGCGGTGATGAGGGGCGGTCAAGCTTTATTTGAATCCCTTCCGCTGGTCGCAGTCATCCCCGCCATCTGTTCCCTGCGCAAACCACCCCCACCCCTTGTTGTTCGTTTCAACGCGCACTATATAAACCCTCCCTCCCTCTTTCCATCCCGACCATGCTTCCTCCCCCGTCCATTACCGCCGCTCCTCTCCTCGTGCTTCTTCTTTTGTCGCTAGGAAGAGGAGGGACTAGGCCAATTAACTTTGCTTCCAAATTTTTTGAGACAAGACATAAAGTCTGCTAATCAAACATCCAATGGACCAATCAATGTATCATGTAGCCTCTGACATATGTCGTAATTAAGTCGTGAACGCAACATTGCCACAACTTAGAATCCAAAACCCACAAAAATTCACTATCTCTGTCACTTCAATGAGGGATGGATTTGTTGGAGAACGTAGCATAAATTCAAAATTTTCCTACGTGCCACCAAGATCTATCTATGGAGTCATCTAGCAACGAGGGAGGAGTGGATCTACATACCCTTGTAGATCGCGTGCGGAAGCGTTCAAGAGAACGGGGTTGATGGAGTCGTACTCGTCGTGATCCAAATCACCGATGATCCTAGCGCCGAACGGACGGCACCTCCGCGTTCAACACACGTACGGTCAGCGTAACGTCTCCTTCTTCTTGATCCAGCAAGGGGAAAGGAGAGGTTGAGGAAGATGGCTCCAACAGCAGCACGACGGCGTGGTGGTGGTGGAGCTGCAGTACTCCGGCAGGGCTTCGCCAAGCACTATGGAGGAGGAGGATGTGTTGGAGAGGGAGAGGGAGGCACCCAAGGCGTGGGGTGAGAGGCCCTCCTTCCCCCACTATATATAGGGAGCCTAGGGGGGTGCCGGCCCTAGGATATGCAATCTCCTAGGGGGGGGGGCGGCGGCCAAGGGAAGAATCCCTCCTCCCCAAGGCACCTAGGAGGTGCCTTCCCCTTTTAGGACTCTTCCTTTCTTGCTCTCTTGGCGCATGGGCCTCTTGGGGATGGTGCCCTTGGCCCATGTAGGACAAGGCGCACACCCCTACAGCCCATGTGGTTCCCCGGGGCAGGTGGCCCCACCCGGTGGACCCCCAGGACCCTTCCGGTGGTCCCGGTACAATACCGGTGACCCCGAAACTTGTCCCGATGGCCGAAATAGCACTTCCTATATATAATTCTTTACCTCCGGACTATTCCGGAACTCCTCGTGACATCTGGGATCTCATCCGGGACTCCGAACAACATTCGGGTTACTGCATATACATATCCCTAAAACCCTAGCGTCACCGAACCTTAAGTGTGTAGACCCTACGGGTTCGGGAGACATGCAGTCATGACCGAGATGACTCTCCGGTCAATAACAAACAGCGGGATCTGGATACCCATGTTGGCTCCCACATGTTCCACGATGATCTCATCGGATGAACCACGATGTCAAGGACTTAATCAATCCCGTATACAATTCCCTTTGTCTAGCGGTACGATACTTGCCCGAGATTCGATCGTCGGTATCCCGATACCTTGTTCAATCTCATTACTGTTGGGTTTCGTAGTAATTTCAAAAAAATTCCTACGCACGCGCAAGATCATGTGATGCATAGCAACGAGAGGGGAGAGTGTTGTCTACGTACCCACGCAGACCGACTGCGGAAGCGTTGACACAACGTAGAGGAAGTAGTCGTACGTCTTCACGATCCAACCGATCAAGCACCGAAACTACGACACCTCCGAGTTAGAGCACACGTTCAGCTCGATGACGATCCCCGGACTCCGATCCAGCAAAGTGTCGGGGAAGAGTTCCGTCAGCACGACGGAGTGGTGACGATCTTGATGCACTACAGTAGCAGGGCTTCGCCTAAACTCCGCTGCAGTATTATCGAGGAATATGGTGGCTGGGGGCACCGCACACGGCTAAGGAATAGATCACGTGGATCAACTTGTGTGTTCTAGGGTGCCTCTGCCTCAGTATATAAAGGACTAGAGGGGGGAGGCTGGCCGGCCAAGGTGTGGCGCGCCAAGAGAGTCCTACTCCCTCTGGGAGTAGGATCCCCCCCCCCCAATCCTAGTTGGAATAGGATTCGCGGAGGGGGAAAAGAGAGAGAGGGGGCCGGCCACCTCTCCTAGTCCTAATAGGACTAGGGGAAGGGGGAGGCGCGCAGCCCATGTAGGGCTGCCTCTTCTCTTTTCCACTAAGGCCTATCATGGCCCATTTAGCTCCGGGGGGGGGGGGGGGGTTCCGGTAACCTTCCCAGTACTCCGGTAAAATCCCGATTTCACCCGGAACACTTCCGATATCCAAACATAAGCTTCCAATATATCAATCTTTACGTCTCGACCATTTCGAGACTCCTCATCATGTCCGTGATCACATCCGGGACTCCGAACAACCTTCGGTACATCAAAATGCCTAAACTCATAATATAACTGTCATCATAACCTTAAGCGTGCGGACCCTACGGGTTCGAGAACAATGTAGACATGACCGAGACATGTCTCCGGTCAATAACCAATAGCGGGACCTGGATGCCCATATTGGCTCCTACATATTCTACGAAGATCTTTATCGGTCAGACCGCATAACAACATACGTTGTTCCCTTTGTCATCGGTATGTTACTTGCCCGAGATTTCGATCGTCGGTATCTCAATACCTAGTTCAATCTCGTTACCGGCAAGTCTCTTTACTCGTTCCGTAATACATCATCTCACAACTAACTCATTAGTTGCAATGCTTGCAAGGCTTATGTGACGTGCATTACCGAGAGGGCCCAGAGATACCTCTCCGACAATCGGAGTGACAAAACCTAATCTCGAAATACGCCAACCCAACATGTACCTTTGGAGACACCTGTAGTACTCCTTTATAATCACCCAGTTACGTTGTGACGTTTGGTAGTACCCAAAGTGTTCCTCCGGTAAACGGGAGTTGCATAATCTCATAGTTATAGGAACATGTATAAGTCATGAAGAAAGCAATAGCAACATACTAAACGATCGGGTGCTAAGCTAATGGAATGGGTCATGTCAATCAGATCATTCTCTTAATGATGTGATCCCGTTTAATCAAATAACAACTCATTGTTCATGGTTAGGAAACATAACCATCTTTGATTAGTGAGCTAGTCAAGTAGAGGCATACTAGTGACACTTTGTTTGTCTATGTATTCACACATGTATTATGTTTCCGGTTAATACAATTCTAGCATGAATAATAAACCTTTTATCATGATTATAAGGAAATAAATAATAACTTTATTATTGCCTCTAGGGCATATTTCCTTCAGTCTCCCACTTGCACTAGAGTCAATAATCTAGATTATACCGTAATGATTCTAACACCCATGGAGCCTTGGTGCTGATCATGTTTTGCTCGTGGTAGAGGCTTAGTCAACGGGTCTGCAACATTCAGATCCGTATGTATCTTGCAAATCTCTATGTCTCCCACCTGGACTAGATCCCGGATGGAATTGAAGCGTCTCTTGATGTGTTTGGTTCTCTTGTGAAATCTGGATTCCTTTGCCAAGGCAATTGCACCAGTATTGTCACAAAAGATTTTCATTGGACCCGATGCACTAGGTATGACACCTAGATCGGATATGAACTCCTTCATCCAGACTCCTTCGTTCGCTGCTTCCGAAGCAGCTATGTACTCCGCTTCACATGTAGATCCCGCTACGACGCTTTGTTTAGAACTGCACCAACTGACAGCTCCACCGTTTAATGTAAACACGTATCCGGTTTGCGATTTAGAATCGTCCGGATCAGTGTCAAAGCTTGCATCAACGTAACCATTTACGACGAGCTCTTTGTCACCTCCATATACGAGAAACATATCCCTAGTCCTTTTCAGGTATTTCAGGATGTTCTTGACCGCTGTCCAGTGATCCACTCCTGGATTACTTTGGTACCTCCCCGCTAGACTTATAGCAAGGCACACATCAGGTCTGGTACACAGCATTGCATACATGATAGATCCTATTGCTGATGCATAGGGAACATCTTTCATATTCTCTCTATCTTCTGCAGTGGTCGGGCATTGAGTCTTACTCAATTTCACACCTTGTAACACAGGCAAGAATCCTTCCTTTGCTTGATCCATTTTGAACTTCTTCAAAATTTTGTCAAGGTATGTTGTTTGTGAAAGTCCAATTAAGTGTTTTGATCTATCTCTATAGATCTTAATGCCTAATATGTAAGCAGCTTCACCGAGGTCTTTCATTGAAAAACTCTTATTCAAGTATCCCTTTATGCTATCCAGAAATTCTATATCATTTCCAATCAGTAATATGTCATCCACATATAATATCAGAAATGCTACAGAGCTCCCACTCACTTTCTTGTAAATACAGGCTTCTCCGAAAGTCTGTATAAAACCAAATGCTTTGATCACACTATCAAAGCGTTTATTCCAACTCTGAGAGGCTTGCACCAGTCCATAAATGGATCGCTGGAGCTTGCACACTTTGTTAGCTCCCTTTGGATCGACAAAACCTTCTGGTTGCATCATATACAACTCTTCTTCTAGAAATCCATTCAGGAATGCAGTTTTGACATCCATTTGCCAAATTTCATAATCATAAAATGCGGCAATTGCTAACATGATTCGGACAGACTTAAGCATTGCTACGGGTGAGAAGATCTCATCGTAGTCAACCCCTTGAACTTGTCGAAAACCTTTTGCGACAAGTCGAGCTTTGTAGACAGTAACATTACCGTCAACGTCAGTCTTCTTCTTGAAGATCCATTTATTCTCAATTGCTTGCCGATCATCGGGCAAGTCAACCAAAGTCCATACTTTGTTCTCATACATGGATCCCATCTCAGATTTCATGGCTTCAAGCCATTTTGCGGAATCTAGGCTCACCATCGCTTCTTCATAGTTCGTAGGTTCATCATGATCTAGTAGCATGACTTCCAGAACAGGATTACCGTACCACTCTGGTGCGGATCTCACTCTGGTTGATCTACGAGGTTCAGTAGTATCTTGATCTGAAGTTTCATGATCATTATCATTAGCTTCCTCACTAATTGGTGTAGGTGTTACTGAAACAGTTTTCTGTGATGTACTACTTTCCAGTAAGGGAGCAGGTACAGTTACCTCGTCAAGTTCTACTTTCCTTCCACTCACTTCTTTCAAGAGAAACTCCTTCTCTAGAAAGTTTCCGGATTTAGCAACAAAAGTCTTGCCTTCGGATCTGTGATAGAAGGTGTATCCAATAGTTTCCTTTGGATATCCTATGAAGACACATTTCTCCGATTTGGGTTCGAGCTTATCAGGTTGAAGCTTTTTCACATAAGCATCGCAGCCCCAAACTTTCAGAAACGACAACTTTGGTTTCTTGCCAAACCATAGTTCATAAGGCATCATCTCAACGGATTTTGATGGTGCCCTATTTAACGTGAATGCGGCCGTCTCTAGAGCGTATCCCCAAAACGATAGCGGTAAATCAGTAAGAGACATCATAGATTGCACCATATCTAGTAAAGTACGATTACGACGTTCGGACACACCATTACACTGTGGTGTTCCGGGTGGCGTGAGTTGCGAAACTATTCCACAATTTTTCAAATGTACACCAAACTCGTAACTCAAATATTCTCCTCCACGATCAGATCGTAGAAACTTTATTTTCTTGTTACGATGATTTTCAACTTCACTCTGAAATTCCTTGAACTTTTCAAATGTTTTAGACTTATGTTTCATTAAGTAGATATACCCATATCTGCTTAAATCATCTGTGAAGGTGAGAAAATAACGATATCCGCCACGAGCCTCAATATTCATCGGACCACATACATCTGTATGTATGATTTCCAACAAATCTGTTGCTCTCTCCATAGTACCGGAGAACGGTGTTTTGGTCATCTTGCCCATGAGGCACGGCTCGCAAGTACCAAGTGATTCATAATCAATTGGTTCCAAAAGTCCATCAGAATGGAGTTTCTTCATGCGCTTTACACCGATATGACCTAAACGGCAGTGCCACAAATAAGTTGCACTCTCATTATCAACTCTGCATCTTTTGGCTTCAACATTATGAATATGTGTGTTACTACTATCGAGATTCAACAAGAATAGACCACTCTTCAAGGGTGCATGACCATAAAAGATATTACTCATATAAATAGAACAACCATTATTCTCTGATTTAAATGAATAACCGTCTCGCATCAAACAAGATCCAGATATAATGTTCATGCTTAACGCTAGCACTAAGTAACAATTATTTAGGTCTAATACTAATCCCGAAGGTAGATGTAGAGGTAGCGTGCCGACTGCGATCACATCGACTTTGGAACCGTTTCCCACGCGCATCGTCACCTCGTCCTTAACCAATCTTCGCTTAATCCGTAGTCCCTGTTTCGAGTTCCAAATATTAGCAACAGAACCAGTATCAAATACCCAGGTGCTACTGCGAGCATTAGTAAGGTACACATCAATAACATGTATATCACATATACCTTTGTTCACCTTGCCATCCTTCTTATCCGCCAAATACTTGGGGCAGTTCCGCTTCCAGTGACCAGTCTGCTTGCAGTAGAAGCACTCAGTTTCAGGCTTAGGTCCAGGTTTGGGTTTCTTCTCTTGAGTAGCAACTTGTTTGCCGTTCTTTTTGAAGTTCCCCTTCTTCTTCCCTTTGCCCTTTTTCTTGAAACTAGTGGTCTTGTTGACCATCAACACTTGATGCTCCTTCTTGATTTCTACCTCCGCAGCTTTCAGCATCGCGAAGAGCTCGGGAATAGTCTTGTTCATCCCTTGCATATTATAGTTCATCACGAAGCTCTTGTAGCTTGGTGGCAGTGATTGAAGAATTCTGTTAATGACGCAATCATCTGGAAGATTAACTCCCAATTGAATCAAGTGATTATTATACCCAGACATTTTGAGTATATGCTCACTGACAGAACTGTTCTCTTCCATCTTGCAGCTATAGAACTTACTGGAGACTTCATATCTCTCAATCCGGGCATTTGCTTGAAATATTAACTTCAACTCCTGGAACATCTCATATGCTCCATGACGTTCAAAATGTCGTTGAAGTCCTGATTCTAAGCCGTAAAGCATGGCACACTGAACTATCGAGTAGTCATCAGCTTTGCTCTGCCAGACGTTCATAACATCTGGTGTTGCTCCTGCAGCAGGCCTGGCACCCAGCGGTGCTTCTAGGACGTAATTTTTCTGTGCAGCAATGAGGATAATCCTCAAGTTACGGACCCAGTCCGTGTAATTGCTACCATCATCTTTCAACTTTGCTTTCTCAAGGAACGCATTAAAATTCAACGGAACAACAGCACGAGCCATCTATCTACAATCAAACATAAACAAGCAAGATACCAATCAGGTACTAAGTTTCATGATAAATTTAAGTTCAGTTAATCAAATTAATTAAAGAACTCCCACTTAGATAGACATCCCTCTAATCCTCTAAGTGATTACGTGATCCAAATCAACTAAACCATAACCGATCATCACGTGAGATGGAGTAGTTTTCAATGGTGAACATCGTTATGTTGATCATATCTACTATATGATTCACGCTCGACCTTTCGGTCTCTGTGTTCCGAGGCCATATCTGTATATGCTTGGCTCGTCAAGTATAACCTGAGTATTCCGCTTGTGCAACTGTTTTGCACCCGTTGTATTTGAACGTAGAACCTATCACACCCGATCATCACGTGGTGTCTCAGCACGAAGAACTTTCGCAACGGTGCATACTCAGGGAGAACACTTCTTGATAATTTAGTGAGAGATCATCTTATAATGCTACCGTCAATCAAAGCAAGATAAGATGCATAAAAGGATAAACATCACATGCAATCAATATAAGTGATATGATATGGCC
The DNA here is from genome assembly GCF_003073215.2 of Triticum urartu. Lineage (NCBI taxonomy): Eukaryota > Viridiplantae > Streptophyta > Magnoliopsida > Poales > Poaceae > Triticum > Triticum urartu. The sequence continues at coordinate 607,443,268 of NC_053025.1, forward strand.
ATCATCATCTTGTGCTTGTGATCTCCATCTCTGAAGCACCGTCGTGATCACCATCGTCACCGGCGTGACACCTTGATCTCCATCGTAGCATCGTTGTCGTCTCGCCAAGCTTATGCTTCTACGACTATCACTACCGCTTAGTAATAAGGTAAAGCATTACATCGCGATTGCATTGCATACAATAAAGCGACAACCATATGGCTCCTGCCAGTTGCCGATAACTCAGTTACAAAACATGATCATCTCATACAATAAAATTCAGCATCATGTCTTGACCATATCACATCACAACATGCCCTGCAAAAACAAGTTAGACGTCCTCTACTTTGTTGTTGCAAGTTTTACGTGGCTGCTACGGGCTTAAGTAAGAACCAATCTCACCTACGCATCAAAACCACAACGATAGTTTGTCAAATAGACTCCGTTTTAACCTTTGCAAGGACCGGGCGTAGCCACACTTGGTTCAACTAAAGTTGGAGAGATAGTCGCCCGCAAGCCACCTATGTGCAAAGCACGTCGGGGGAACCGGTCTCGCGTAAGCGTACGCATAATGTTGGTCCGGGTCGTCTCGTCCAACAATGCCGCCGAACCAAAGTATGACATGCTGGTAGGTAGTATGACTTATCTCGCCCACAACTCACTTGTGTTCTACTCGTGCATATAAAATCAACATAAATAACCTAGGCTCGGATGCCACTGTTGGGTTTCGTAGTAATTTCAAAAAATTTCCTACGCACACGCAAGATCATGTGATGCATAGCAACGAGAGGGGAGAGTGTTGTCTACGTACCCACACAGACCGACTGCGGAAGCGTTGACACAACGTAGAGGAAGTAGTCGTACGTCTTCACGATCCAACCGATCAAGCACCGAAACTACGGCACCTTCGAGTTCGAGCACACGTTCAGCTCGATGACGATCCCCGGACTCCGATCCAGCAAAGTGTCGGGGAAGAGTTCCGTCAGCACGACGGCGTGGTGACGATCTTGATGCACTACAGCAGCAGGGCTTCGCCTAAACTCCGCTACAGTATTATCGAGGAATATGGTGCCTGGGGGCACCGCACACGGCTAAGGAATAGATCACGTGGATCAACTTGTGTGTTCTAGGGTGCCTCTGCCTCAGTATATAAAGGACTAGAGGGGGGAGGCTGGCCGGCCAAGGTGTGGCGCGCCAGGAGAGTCCTACTCCCTCTGGGAGTAGGATTCCCCCCCCCCCCAATCCTAGTTGGAATAGGATTCGCGGAGGGGGAAAAGAGAGAGAGGGGGCCGGCCACCTCTCCTAGTCCTAATAGGACTAGGGGAAGGGGGAGGCGCGCAGCCCATGTAGGGCTGCCTCTTCTCTTTTCTACTAAGGCCCATCATGGCCCATTTAGCTCCCGGGGGGGGTTCCGGTAACCTTCCCGGTACTCCGGTAAAATCCCGATTTCACCCGGAACACTTCCGATATCCAAACATAGGCTTCCAATATATCAATCTTTACGTCTCGACCATTTCGAGACTCCTCATCATGTCCGTGATCACATCCGGTACTCCGAACAACCTTCGGTACATCAAAATGCCTAAACTCATAATATAACTGTCATCGTAACCTTAAGCGTGCGGACCCTACGGGTTCGAGAACAATGTAGACATGACCGAGACATGTCTCCGGTCAATAACCAATAGCGGGACCTGGATGCCCATATTGGCTCCTACATATTCTACGAAGATCTTTATCGGTCAGACCGCATAACAACATACGTTGTTCCCTTTGTCATCGGTATGTTACTTGCCCGAGATTCGATCGTCGGTATCCAATACCTAGTTCAGTCTCGTTACCGGCAAGTCTCTTTACTCGTTCTGTAATACATCATCCCGCAACTAACTCATTAGTTGCAATGCTTGCAAGGCTTATGTGATGTGCATTACCGAGAGGGCCCAGAGATACCTCTCCGACAATCGGAGTGACAAAACCTAATCTCGAAATACGCCAACCCAACATGTACCTTTGGAGACACCTGTAGTACTCCTTTATAATCACCCAGTTACATTGTGACGTTTGGTAGTACCCAAAGTGTTCCTCCGGTAAACGGGAGTTGCATAATCTCATAGTTACAGGAACATGTATAAGTCATGAAGAAAGCAATAGCAACATACTAAACGATCGGGTGCTAAGCTAATGGAATGGGTCATGTCAATCAGATCATTCTCTTAATGATGTGATCCCGTTTAATCAAATAACAACTCATTGTTCATGGTTAGGAAACATAACCATCTTTGATTAGTGAGCTAGTCAAGTAGAGGCATACTAGTGACACTTTGTTTGTCTATGTATTCACACATGTATTATGTTTCCGGTTAATACAATTCTAGCATGAATAATAAACCTTTTATCATGATTATAAGGAAATAAATAATAACTTTATTATTGCCTCTAGGGCATATTTCCTTCAGTTACCGGCAAGTCTCTTTTACTCGTTCCGTAACACATCATCCCGTGATCAACTCCTTGATCACATTGTGCACATTATGATGATGTCCTACCGAGTGGGCCCAGAGATACCTCTCCGTTTACACGGAGTGACAAATCCCAGTCTCGATTCGTGCCAACCCAACAGACACTTTCAGGGATACCTGTAGTGTACCTTTATAGCCACCCAGTTACGTTGTGACATTTGGCACACCCAAAGCACTCCTACGGTATCCGGGAGTTGCACAATCTCATGGTCTAAGGAAATGATACTTGACATTAGAAAAGCTTTAGCATACGAACTACATGATCTTGTGCTAGGCTTAGGATTGGGTCTTTGTCCATCACATCATTCTCCTAATTATGTGATCCCGTTATCAATGACATCCAATGTCCATGGTCAGGAAACCGTAACCATCTATTGATCAACGAGCTAGTCAACTAGGGGCTTACTAGGGACATGGTGTTGTGTATGTATCCACACATGTATCTGAGTTTCCTATCAATACAATTCTAGCATGGATAATAAACGATTATCATGAACAAGGAAATATAATAATAACCAATTTATTATTGCCTCTAGGGCATATTTCCAACAGGATTGTACCCTGAATGTGTTGCATGGTTTACACAAAGTGGTTCTGATAGAAAACAAGTGATCATTTTGTCCACGGATGCGATACGTCAACACCAAACAGAAGAGAACCACCACTTCATTTCTCTACATGTTGATTGTTTGAACATACCACGGAACTACCCACAAGCGGGTTAATTTATTTATGGTGTGGAAAAAGGAACACAGGCAACCAACATGCCTCCTACAAAACGATTTACATGATAGGGCAGTATAGAAGAGTTTTGCTACACGTGCGTACACTTGCGTAATCATTACAGGCTAATCAGGACTGGAAGGTTGGGATTAAATTTAATTAAGGGGTACACCCACATGACGAAATTAGGGGGGGCAATTAAATGTGGACAAATCATCCCTCACGTAAGTTACGTAAGACAAGTTTTACGTAGGTTTGGCATTATTGAGTGTAGAATCAGCGGGCATATGCAGAAGAAACTTTCTAGAAGTTACCAAATCCATCTTGAGTGGAGTCGAGTGCTACGTCAATTTGTTGGATAGTGATGCTTGTGTAGCTTCTAGTTTGCCTAATTGCTAGTGTTTTTTTTCTAGTTTGTTGCATTAGGTGTTTTGTTTATTGAAAATTGATTGGGAGGAACATTGTTTTAAAAAAACTTCATGTAGTGTACTGTCAGTGGTTGCACACTTGCTATTTTCCTCCGATCGCAAGTGTTGCTTTGTCTTACTCTTACCTTCATCTAGTCCACACCACCATAAAAATGAAACTACCAAGTCAGAATGAAAGCAACCTAATACTGTTTCTCAGTGAGTTGACTTCATTCAAATTTCTATTAGAGTTGGAATCCATTATTCTGGACAACTGAAAATTGTCCTTTCCCATCGAGGGAATATTTCTGCCACATATATAAATCACTAGGGTTTTTGGTCGGCTGGTTTGATGTGTCTAAATTTGGCTTGCTAGTATAAGCAAGTCTGAAATTTTAACTAGCACTTGATCAAATACTATATTGCTTTGTCAAGCTCTAAAAAATGTTGACACATTTATAATTATTAGTCGTCCGCAAAGAATCATCCCCCCACCTATCCAAGCTAGAGAAGCCACACACGCCACTGCCCCAAGAAAACCCAATAACATGCTAGCCAACCACTTCCTCTCGTTAAAAGGAACCCCAACCGTTGTTGAGCCCCAACACGATCCATTGCCACTAGAATTAGACCAATTAATTTCCCTTTCTACTTTTTCACTAGTATAGAAGGCCCGTGCGTTGCTATGGGCTATGACGCATATATAAATTAATGAAATAAATAATTAAGCTTGTCTCCAAGGTCAAACATTATTTCCCCCTCATACGTCCGGCAGTGTTCGCACATCAAACAAGCGCCCCAATAGGCTCCCAAAATTCAACCGTCTAAACAATCCGGGCTCCCCCAAATCCAGACCATATGTGAGGGAAAAATATATTTTTCCGGACTATCCGCCATGTTATCTCCAAAACGCGGACCCAACACAGAAACCCAACCCCACAACGTGCCCTTTCCTTTTCCAGTCGGACCCTCCCCTTCCCGCTCGATTTTCCACCCTAGCAGGTCATTTCTTGCGGGAGCACTCCCTTGAATACCGGATGACGCCCACCTCACCTTCGCCATTTGTTGCAATATGGACACAATTTTTCATATTTATAGTATAATAGAGTGGGTTGAACTAACACATTCTATTGTCGTAAAACAACAAATAACTATAGAGATCATTCTCAAAGGTCCATTCAACTTTGCAAATGGATGAAGTAAAATGTCATATTTTCAAGGTTTATAATTGTGTCACAACAGGTGCCAATATTTTTCTCCTATTTCTCATATCTCGCATCTATTTAGATTTTAGAGTTTGCAACGCCTTCAGTTCAACATGTCAATGTCATGATGAACTGACATCATATTTCCCTTGAATTTTGCAACTGATGAAACACAAAAATGCACATACACACTGACGTAGGAGACGAGTGGCAACCTGAGCATATTCCTAGTCACCAGTAAGCTCCACCTCTGCCCACACACCATCCATTGCTAGAAGGGATACTTGTCGTTCTTGCCTTCATCGTCCTCCCTTGCATCTTCTACTCCTAGACTCTTCGTCAAACCCTTTTGTTGGTGCCAACCAACAACACGTCAACATCACCGTGTTCGTCAACGAAGCCTCATCTTCTTACTGAAGGAAATATTCCCTAGAGGCAATAATAAAGTTGTTATTTTATATTTCCTTATATCATGATAAATGTTTATTATTCATACTAGAATTGTATTAACCAGAAACTTGATACATGTGTGGATACATAGACAAAACACCATGTCCCTAGTAAGCCTCTACTAGACTAGCTCGTTAATCAAAGATGGTTAAGTTTCCTAACCATAGACATGTGTTGTCATTTGATGAACGGGGTCGTTTAGTTTTATTGCTATTGCTTTCTTCATGACTTATACATATTCCTCTGACTATGAGATTATGCAACTCCCGAATACCGGAGGAACACCTTGTGTGCTATCAAACGTCACAACGTAATTGGTTGATTATAAAGATGCTCTACAGGTGTCTCTGAAGGTGTTTGTTGGGTTGGCATAAATCGATATTAGGATTTGTCACTCCGAGTATCGGAGAGGTATCTCTGGGCCCTCTCGGTAATGCACATCATAATAAGCCTTGCAAGCAATGTGACTAATGAGTTAGTTGCGGGTTGATGCATTTCGGAACGAGTAAAGAGACTTGCCGGTAATAAGATTGAACTAGGTATGATGATACCGACGATCGAATCTCGGGCAAGTAACATACAAATGACAAAGGGAATAACCTATGTTGTTATGCGGTTTGACCGATAAAGATCTTCGTAGAATATGTAGGTATCAATATGAGCGTCCAGGTTCCGCTGTTGGTTATTGACCAGAGATGTGTCTCGGTCATGTCTACATAGTTCTCAAACCCGTAGGGTCCGCACGCTTAACGTTCGATGACGATTTGTATTATGAGTTATGTGTTTTGGTGACCAAAGTTTGTTCGGAGTCCCGAATAAGATCACGGACATGACGAGGAGTCTCGAAACGGTCAAGAGGTAAAGATTGGTATATTGGAAGGTTATATACGGACACCGGAATGGTTCCGAAGAAGTTCGGGGATTTATCGGAGTACCGGGAGGTTATCGGAACCCCCCAGGAAAGTTAATGGGCCTCATGGGCCATAGTGGAGAGGAGGAGGCAGGCCACAAGAGGTGGCGCGCGCCCCCTGCCCAATCCGAATTGGACAAGGGGTGGGGGCGCGACCCCCCTTTCCTTCTCCCTCTCCCCTTCTTCCCCTGTCCCCTCTCCGTTGGAAGGAAGGGGGTGAATCTTACTAGGAGTGGAGTCCTAGTAGGACTCCCCCCATGGCGCGCCACCCTAGGGCCGGCCACCTCCTCCCCCTCTCCTTTATATACGGCGGCGGGGGGCACCCCAAAGGCACATCAATTTTTCTCTTAGCCGTGTGCGGTGCCCCCCCTCCACAGTTTACTCCTCCGGTCATAGCGTTGTAGTGCTTAGGCGAAGCCCTGCACGGATCACATCACCATCACCGTCACCACGTCGTCATGCTTACGGAACTCTCCCTCGACCCTCTGCTGGATCAAGAGTTCGAGGGACGTCATCGAGCTGAACGTGTGCTGAACACAAAGGTGCCGTACGTTCGGTACTAAGATCGGTTGGACCGTGAAGACGTTCGACTACATCAACCGCGTTAACCTAACACTTCTGCTTTCGGTCTAGGAGGGTACGTGGACACACTCTCCCCCTCTCATTGCTATGCATCTCCTAGATAGATCTTGCGTGATCATAGATTTTTTTTTGAAATTGCATGCTACGTTCCCCAAAAGTGGCATCCGAGCCAGGTCTATGCGTAGATGATATGCACGAGTAGTACACAATGAGTTGTGGGCGATAATTAATAGTCATACTGCTTACCACCAACGTCTTATTTTGATTTGGCAGTATTGTTGGATGAAGCGGCCCGGACCAACATTACATGACCACGTTCATGAGACCGGTTCTACCGGCGTGCTTTGCACACGGGTGGCTCGCGGGTGTCTGTTTCTCCAATTTTAGTTGAATCAAATTTGACTACGGCTAGTCCTTGTTGAAGGTTAAAACAACACACTTGACGAAAAATCGTTGTGCTTTTGATGCGTAGGTAAGAACGGTTCTTGCTAGAAGCCCGTAGCAGCCACGTAAAACTTGCAACAACAAAGTAGAGGACGTCTAACTTGTTTTTGCAGGGCATGTTATGATGTGATATGGTCAAGATGTGATGAGATATAAATTGTTGTATGAGATGGTCATGTTTTGTAAAAGTTACCGGCAACTGGCAGGAGCCTTATAGTTGTCGCTTTATTGTATGAAATGCAATCGCCATGTAATTGATTTACTTTATCACTAAGCGGTAGTGATAGTCGTGGAAGCAATAGTTGGCGAGACGACAACGACGCTACGATGGAGATCACGGTGTCAAGCCGGTGACGATGGAGATCATTATGATGCTTTGGAGATGGAGATCAAAGGCACAAGATGATGATGACCATATCATGTCACATATTTTGATTGCATGTGATGTTTATCCTTTATGCATCTTATTCTGCTTAGTACGACGGTAGCACTATAAGATGATCCCTCACTAAATTTAAAGGTATAAGTGTTCTCCCTGAGTATGCCCCGTTGCGACAGTTCGTCGTGCCGAGACACCACGTGATGATCGGGTGTGATAAGCTCTACGTTCACATACAACGGGTGCAAGCCAGTTTTGCACGTGCAAAATACTTAGGTTAAACTTGAAGAGCCTAGCATATGCAGATATGGCCTCGGAACACTAAGACCGAAAGGTCAAACATGAATCATATAGTAGATATGATCAACATAGAGATGTTCATCATTGAAAACTACTCCATCTCATGTGATGATTGGACATGATTTAGTTGATATGGATCGCGTGATCATTTAGATGACTAGAGGGATGTCTATCTAAGTGGGAGTTCTTAAGTAATATGATTAATTGAACTTAAATTTATCATGAACTTAGTCCTGATAGTTTTTGCATATCTATGTCGTAGATCAATAGCTCGCGTATAGCTCCCATGTTTTATTTTTATATGTTCCTAGAGAAAACTAAGTTGAAAGATGATAGTAGCAATGATGCGGACTGGGTCCATGATCTGAGGATTATCCTCATTGATGCACATAAGAATTATCTCCGTAATGCACCGCTAGGTGACAGACCTATTGCAGGAGCAGATGCAGACGTTATGAACGTTTGACAAGCTCGGTATGATGACTACTTGATAGTTTAGTGCGCCATGCTTCACGGCTTAGAATCGGGACTTCAAAAATGTTTTGAACGCCATGGAGCACATGAGATGTTCCAAGAGCTGAAAATGATATTTCAGACTCATACCCGTGTTAAGAGGTATAAGACCTCTGACAAGTACCTTGCCTACAAGATGGAGGAGAATAGCTCAGCTAGTGAGCATGTGCTCAGAATGTCTCAGTACTATAATCGCTTGAATCAAGTGGGAGTTAATCTTCCAGATAAGATAGTGATTGATAGAGTTCTCTAGTCACTATCACCAAGTTACTAGAACTTCGTGATGAAGTATAATATGCAAGGGATGATGAAAACGATTCCCAAGCTCTTCGCGATGCTGAAATCAGCGAAGGTAAAAATCAAGAAATAGCATCAAGTGTTGATGGTTAACAAGACCACTAGTTTCAATAAAATAGGAAAGGGAAAGGAAGGGAACTTCAAGAATGACAAGCAAGTTGTCACTCCCGTGAAGAAGCCCAAAGCTAGACACAAGCCTGAAACTGAGTGCGTCTACTGCAAAGGAAATGGTCACTGGAAGCGGAACTGCCCCAAGATACTTGGCGAATAAGAAGGATGGCAAAGTGAACAAAGGTATATTTGATATACATGTTATTGATGTGTAATTTACTAGTGTTCATAGTAGCCTCTCGGTATTTGATACCGGTTCAGTTGCAAAGATTTGTAACTCGAAAGAGGAGTTGCAAAATGAACAGATACTAGTTGAGGGCGAGGTGACGATGTGTGTTGGAAGTGATTTCAAGGTTGATAAGATCACCATCGCACACTCCCTTTACCTTCAGGATTAGTGTTGAACCTAAAATAAATTTTATTTGGTGTTTGCGTTGAGAATGAACATGATTGGATCATGTTTATTGCAAAACGGTTATTCATTTAAGTCAAAGAATAATATTTATTCTGTTTACATGAATAAAACCTTCTGTAGTCATACACCCAAGGTGAATAGTTTATTCAATCTCGATCGTAGTGATACTCATATTCATAATATTGATGCCAAAAGATGCAAAGTTGATAATGATAGTGCAACATACTAGTGGCACTGCTGTTTAGGTCATATTGGTGTAAAGCGCATGAATAAACTCCATGCGGATGGACTTTTGGAATCAATTGATTATGAATCATTTGATGCTTGCGAACCATGCCTCGTGGGCAAGATGACTAAGACTCCGTTCTCCAGAACAATGGAGCGAGCCACTAACTTATTGGAAATAATACATACCGATGTATGCGGTCCGATGAGTGTTGAGGCTCGCGGCGGGTATCGTTATTTTCTGACCTTCACAGATGATTTGAGCAGATATGGGTATATCTACTTAATGAAACACAAGTCTGAAACATTCGAAAAAGTTCAAAGAATTTTAGAGTGGAGTTGAGAATCATCGTAACAAGAAAATAAAGTTTCTACAATCTGATCGCGGAGGCGAATATTTGAGTTACGAGTTTGGCCTTCATTTAAAACAACGTGGAATAGTTTCACAAATCACGCCACCTAGAACACCACATCGCAATGGTTTGTCTGGACATCGTAACTATACTTTATTAGATATGGTGTGATATATGATGTCTCTTACCGACTTACCACTATCATTTTGGGGTTATGCATTAAAGACAACTGCATTCACGTTAAATAGGGCACCATCTAAATCCGTTGATACAACACCATATGAACTGTGGTTTGGCAAGAAACCTAAGTTGTCGTTTCTTAAAGTTTAGGGTTACGATACTTATGTGAAAAAGCTTCAACCTGATAAGCTCGAACCCAAATCGGAGAAATGCGTCTTCATAGGATACCCAAAGGAAACTGTTGAGTACACATTCTATCACAGATCCGAAGGCAAGATATTCGTTGCTAAGAATGGATCCTTTCTAGAGAATGAGTTTCTCTCGAAAGAAGTGAGTGGGAGAAAAGTAGAACTTGATGAGCTAAATGTACCTTCCCCCGAATTGGAAAGTAGTTCATCACATAAATCAGTTCCAGCGATGCCTACACCAATTAGTGATGAAGGTAATAATGATGATCATGAAACTTCAGATCAAGTTAATACGAACCTCGTAGGTTAACCAGAGTACGTTCCGCACCAGAGTGGTATGGTAATCATGTTCTGGAAGTCATGTTACTAGACCATGACGAACATACGAACTATGAGGAAGCGATGATGAGCCCAGATTCCGCAAAGTGGCTTGAGGCCATGAAATCTGAGATGGGATCCATGTATAAGAACAAAGTGTGGACTTTGGTTGACTTGCCCAATGGTCAGCAAGCCATTGAGAATAAATGGATTTTCAAGAGGAAGACGGACACTGATGGTAGTGTCACTATCTACAAAGCTCGAATTGTCGCAAAAAGGTTTTTCGACAAGTTCAAGGTGTTGACTGCGATGAGATTTTCTCACTCGTATCGATGCTTAAAGTCTGTACGAATCATTTTAGCAATTGCCACATTTTATGAAATCTGGCAAATGGATGTCAAAACTGCATTCCTTAATGGATTTATTAAAGAATTTGTCAATCCTAAAGGTGCTAACAAAATGTGCGAGCTCCGGCGATCCAGCTATGGACTAGTGCAAGTATCTCGGAGTTGGAATATACGCTCTGATGAGTTGATCAAAGCATATAGTTTCATACAAACTTGCGGTGAATCCTGTATTTACAAGAAACCGAGTGGGAGCACTACAACCTTTCTGATAAGTATATGTGAATGGCATATTGTTGATCGGAAATGATGTAGAATTTTCTGGAAAGCATAAAGGAGTGTTTGAAAGGAGTTTTTCAAAGAAAGACCTCAGTGAAGCTGCTTACATATTGGGCATCAATATCTATAGAGATAGATCAAGACGCTTGATAAGTTTTTTCAATGAGTACATACCTTTACAAGATTTTGAAGTAGTTCAAAAAGGAACAGTCAAAGAAGGAGTTCTTGCCTGTATTGCAAGGTGTAAAGTTGAGTAAGACTCAAAACCCGACCACGATAGAAAATAGAAAGAGAATGAAAGTCATTCCCTCTGCCTCAGCCATAGGTTCTATAAAGTATGCTATGATGTGTACCAGACCTATTGTGTACCTTGCCATGAGTTTGGCAAGGGGGTACGATAGTGATCCAGGAGTGGATCACTAGACAACGGTCAAAGTTATCCTTAGTTACCTAAGAGGACTAAGGAAATATTTCTCGGTTATGGAGGTAATAAAGAGTTCGTCGTAAAGAGTTATGCGATGCAAGCTTTAACACCGATCTGGATGACTCTGAGTCTCAATCTGGATACATATTGAAAGTGGGAGCAATTAGCTAGAGTAGCTCCATGCATAGCATTGTAGACATAGAAATTTGCAAAATACATACGAATCTGAATGTGGCAGACCCGTTGACTAAACTTCTCTCACAAGCAAAACATGATCACACCTTAGTACTCTTTGGGTGTTAATCACATGGCGATATGAACTAGATTATTGACTCTAGTAAACCCTTTGGGTGTTGGTCACATGGCAATGTGAACTATGGGTGTTAATCACATAAAGATGTGAACTATTGGTGTTAAATCACATGGCAATGTGAACTAGATTATTGACTCTAGTGCAAGTGCGAGACTGAAGGAAATATGCCCTAGAGGCAATAATAAAGTTGTTATTTTATATTTCCTTATATCATGATAAATGTTTATTATTCATGCTAGAATTGTATGAACCGGAAACTTGATACATGTGTGGATGCATAGACAAAACACCATGTCCCTAGTAAACCTCTACTAGACTAGCTCGTTAACCAAAGATGTTTAAGTTTCCTAACCATAGACATGTGTTGTCATTTGATGAATGAGATCACATCATTAGGAGAATGATGTGATGGACAAGACCCATCTGTTAGCTTAGCATTATGATCGTTTAGTTTTATTGCTATTGCTTTCTTCATGACTTATACATATTACTCTGACTATGAGATTATGCAACTCCCGAATACCGAGGAACACCTTGTGTGCTATCAAATGTCACAACGTAACTGGGTGATTATAAAGATGCTCTACAGGTGTCTCTGAAGGTGTTTGTTGGGTTGGCATAGATCGAGATTAGGATTTGTCACTCTGAGTATCGGAGAGGTATCTCTGGGCCCTCTCGGTAACGAGTAAAGAGACTTGCAAGCAATGTGACTAATGAGTTAGTTGCGGGATGATGCATTACGGAACGAGTAAAGAGACTTGCCGGTAACGAGATTGAACTAGGTATGATGATACCGACGATCGAATCCCGGGCAAGTAACATACCGATGACAAAGGGAATAACGTATGTTGTTATGCGGTTTGACCGATAAAGATCTTCGTAGAATATGTAGGAACCAATGTGAGCATCCAGGTTCCGCTATTGGTTATCGACCAAAGATGTGTCTTGGTCATGTCTACATAGTTCTCGAACCCGTAGGGTCCGCACGCTTAACGTTCGATGATGATTTGTATTATGAGTTGTGTGTTTTGGTGACCGAAGTTTGTTCGGAGTCCCGGATGAGATCACAGACATGACGAGTAGTCTCGAAATGGTCGATAGGTAAAGATTGATATATTGGAAGGTTATATACGGACATCAAAATGGTTCCAAAGAGGTTCGGGGATTTATCGGAGTACCGGGAGGTTATCTCAACACCCGGGGAAAGTTAATGGGCCTCATGGGCCATAGTGGAGAGGAGGAGGCAGGCCACAAGAGGTGGCGCACGCCCCCCTGCCCAATCCGAATTGGACAAGGGGTGGGGGGCGCGGCCCCCCTTTCATTCTCCCTCTCCCCTTCTTTCCCCTTTCACCTCTCCGTTGGAAGGAAGGGGGGGCGAATCCTACTAGGAGTGGAGTCCTAGTAGGACTCCCCCCATGGCGCGCCACCCCTAGGGTCGGCCACCTCCTCCTCCTCTCCTTTATATACGGGGGCGGGGGGGCACCCCAAAGGCACATCAATTGTTCTCTTAGCCGTGTGCAGTGCCCCTCTTCACAGTTTACTCCTCCCGTCATAGCGTCGTAGTGCTTAGGCGAAGTCCTGCGCGGATCACATCACCATCACCGTCACCATGCAGTCGTGTAGACGGAACTCTCCTTTCGACCCTCTACTGGTTCAAGAGTTCGAGGGACGTCATCGAGCTGAAGGTGTGCTGAACACGGAGGTGCCGTACGTTCGGTACTAAGATCGGTTGGATCGTGAAGACGTTCGACTACATCAACCGCGTTACCTAACACTTCCGCTTTCGGTCTACGAGGGTACGTGGACACACTCTCCCCCTCTCGTTGCTATGCATCTCTTAGATAGATCTTGCGTGATCATAGGACATTTTTTGAAATTGCATGCTACGTTCCCCAACATTACTTCCTTCCTCTCCAACTTTACTTCTTGTTCCTACTTATTTCCTAGAGTACTCTTCCTTTTTTTGTTTTATTTTCTAGAACACTCTTTCCTTCTCCAAGACCATGGACCACTTGGCCGCTTTAGATCTTTTCTTCTTATTTTTGGAACACTCTTTCTTTTCTACTATAGCATGAACCACCTGGTCAATGTAGTGTTATGTTATCGTTGCCCGCAAATGTTTTGGCAACCGTCAACATGTGGACATCTTGTAGAGCATGGTCATCATCCATCTTGGTGAACGCTTAGTCGTCCATGTCAGGAGCGCATGGTGGCCATTGTTCATGTTGGCAAGCAGTACTCGGCCATGTCGTTGAGAGCCTATTTGACCGTCCTTGCATGCGAGCGTTTTCAAAATGATTCGATGCAATTAACTGCCTGCTCAATTAATCAATTACACAAATAATTAATTATCTACCTAATTCTTTGCATGCCCAATTAACTACCAACCAAACCAATTAATTATATGCCTAACTGAAAAAATCCCTACATCTAATTATCTGTAGGAAAATTAATTATCTGCCTAATTAATCAATTATATTAATGATTTGGTTTTCAAATTGACTCGGTGTGAAAAAATTCGTACTAAATGGACCTAATTAATTTCTCATGTAATTAACTATCTAGCTAATTAATTACATTAATGGTTTGATTTCCAAATTGATTAAGCACTCGATTTCCTAATTATTTTCACATGAATGGTTGTTAGGATCGATGACTATGTAAATATTCCCTTTGATAATAGAGATAGTACACATTTTATGTGCCTCTTGTATTGTTCGATTGAGCCTTGGTGGTAAAGACGCTCTTGCAGTAGATTCATTTGTGCAAGGCCTACCGAGTATTATAGAACACATTTTCTTAACATTTTTTTGACATTTGAATGAATACACTTGATTTCAAAATGTAGCCTATCTGGCTCCCTGTAAGACTGACAAGAAATATAATATGACCGCATCCATGAACGCATATACATGGTGGTCTGATAACCCGCCTGCCGCCATGGCCGTCCTTGACGCCGTGCGTCACGCCCTGGCATTCTCGTGCACCGCATCAGCGCTAGGCTTGGCCACGGCATCCTCCATGGGGTCGTGCACAGCGTCCCTGCGCAGGGGTGCATGGATGTGTACACCCATCTTGAATCCCCTGCTACTCCTGCAGGAGTTATGAGATTTCCACAAAGAGGAAGGGTGATGTAGCACAACAACAACAAATATTTTTCTCAGTTAAGAACCAATGTTTAATAGAACTAGCATGATTTAACAATCTAATAAGATAAGCAGCATCTGCACACAGACAAAATAAAAGCTTGTACCCAACTTGGCAAGGGGGGCGCCAATCCCCCGTGGCTTGCTAATTGCAATGTTAAAAGAAAATAGTGGATACATAGTGGTAAGGCAAAACGGCAAATGGCAAAAGAAAATAAAAGAGCAATTTTGTAGAAGCAATTGTTAATGGAGAATAGACTCGGGGGCCATAGTTTCACTAGTGACATCTCTCTCGAAAGTATGGTAGACAAATTGTTGTTGGGAAATTGATAGAAAATCAACAATTTATAACTATGGTTATTCCTGGCATAATCATGTATATGCATTACATCTATGATAAGTAAACTATTGTCCCGCTGCATCTACTACTATTACTCCACCTCGGAACTGCTATCCAGCATGCATCTCATGGTATTAAGTTTATGAAAAACAGAACAACACAATAAGCAAGATGACATATATAGATAGAAAAACCATCTAGCAATAAGATTAAATCTCGCCGTTTTATGCTTAGTGACAACAATACAATACATGCCTTCGTCCTTTCTGTCACTGGATTAGAGCACCGTGAGATTGAACCCACTACTATGCACCACTCCCTATGAAGAATTATCCATCTATCTTGGCTAGAGAAGACAAATAGATATGAAAGCATACATAGCTACTCAATTATACAACAAAGAAACTTCAAGAGATTCAATAAAATTCAATGAACAATCTGATCATAAATCTACAATTCATCGGATCCCAACAAAGACACCATAAGAATTACATCAGATTGATCTCGAAGGTGAGTATGATATTGAATACCCAAAAGAGAGAGAAAAACCATTCAATTAGTACTATGGACCCATAGGTCCTAAAAGAACTACTCACACACCATCATTAAGGCAGCAAGGTTGATGAAGAGACCTCCTCCAATGGCTTACCCCTCCAGCAGAACTACATAATAGGGCTATAGATGGGATCTCTTCGGAACAGAACCTTGCGACAGTGATACAATTCTCTTTGAAGAATGACGGATGGTTTCGGTATTTACAGGAATTTATGGCGGTGGATTTGGGTCAAAACGCTACACGTGCGCCCCACAAACCTAGGTGGCATGCCTTCGCAGGGCGCGCCACCTGTCCTTGTGAGCTTCGTGCCTCCTCCCGACGTCTCCCAAAGCTTCCTGTGTTCCTTCTAGTCCATAAAAAATAATCAAAAATTGGCATTGTGTTTGGACCTTCCTAGGTATTGATTTTCTGTAAAAACAAAAACAAGCAAAAAAACAGGAACTGACACTAGACACTAAATTAATAGGTTAGTCTCAAAAAATATATAAATTATATACCATTTATTAAGGAAAGATCATAAACGTAATTGAAACATAAATGGGACCACGTGCGACAAGGCCATCAATGACACTCATCTATCAAGGTAAGGAAAGTTCTGATCCACGGTATTAAGAGGGAAGGTCAAAAAATTAGTATGAAAACCAAAAAGTGGGGTTTCAGTTGTGAAAAATCGCTAGGAGTGTGCAAGGCAGAAAAAACCAGCATGGAGAGGCGGTGCTATAAGGTGAAGGCTAAAATACCATGGAGGCAAAAATAAACCGTGTGTACTGGCTTACTAACTCCCTTTAATAGTAGAGATATATGTGATTTGGTAAGATAAGAAAATATGTGATTTGACAAGATAATAAAAAAATGTTATTTTTTGTTGTATTAGGAAAGTTGCGATTCTCATTAATAGTAGAGATAATGATAATAATAAATGGCAACACATTGGAAGGTTGTCGAGAATGCATTTTAGTATAAGGTTATCTTACATAGATGGTATGATTTTTAAATTCTTAATCAACTATTATTTACATGATTGAATTGAATCAACACCTGACAAAAGTAAGCACACAAAACAAGATCTCACCCTTAAATGGGATTTGGTTTTCTAACAATATGAAGAAAAATACAATAGAAGATATTGTGTGAGGTGAGACGAAAATAAACCAGTGAACGAAGGTGGTGGGAAAAGAGGCGAAAATAACCGACAAAAATAAATTTGGATACCTGGCCACAACTCCCCTAGATAAAGGTCACACAGACCCCAGAATCTCTTTATAATCAAGCAACCAATGAACGTGAGGTCGTAACGTAAGCCGTGGACGCACTATCCGTGCTACTTCCACGCGGGCCCGGCCCGGCCCGCCCGAACCGCGGCGTCCACGAGTTTCTGCGTCCGGCCGCGGGGACGAGGAGGCGTAAGCTTTTTTCCATTTGCCCCCCCGCCCACCGGCCGCGGTCATCCCCGCCGTCCGTTCCCCGCACAGACCACCTCCCCGCCGTCCGTTTCCCCTCCCGGTATATAAACCCTCCCTCCCTCCATCCCATCCCCCGTCCGTCCATCGCCGCCACTCCTCTCCTCGCCGCCACTCTTCTTCTCCGGCGAGGCCAGGAAGAGAAGGGAGGATAAGAGGAGAGGAGGGATCCCAAGCCAAGAGATCCGGAGATCTCCATGGCGACCGCGCTGCGTCTGGCGGCGGTCGCGCGGGACTCTCCGGCGGCCGTCTCCAAGCTCGGGAGGGAGAGGGCCTTGCTGCGCGCGGCCGCTAGGCCGGGTGGGCAATGCTGCGCGCGGAGGGGGCTGGTGCTCCGCTGCCAGAGTGGGGCGGCCACGCTCAAGAAGGGCGAGGCGGCGGATGGGGCCGGGGCAGCGGCGGGGTTCACCGTGGTGATGAAGTTCGGCGGCTCGTCCGTGTCGTCTGCCGCGCGGATGCGGGAGGTGGCCGACCTCATCCTCAGCTTCCCCGAGGAGACGCCCGTCGTCGTCCTCTCCGCCATGGGCAAGACCACCAACAACCTCCTCCTGGTACCACCGCTATTCTCCATTTTCCGCTCGCCCAAATTCGACTTCTTTGTCGTTCCGTGCGTGCTGAATGTGCTTGGCTGCGGGATTGTGCAGGCCGGAGAGAAGGCGGTGAGCTGCGGCGCCCCCAAGGCGTCGGAAATCAACGAGCTCGCCGTCATCAAGGAGCTCCATCTCAGGTGCGTATTGATTTTGTCATCTTTCCGTCCCCTGTTGCTTGCAAGTCTGGTTCCATCTCAGGAGTGTGAGTGTTCCTTGGTTTGCTCTGCTCAGGACCATCGATGAGCTTGGACTAGATAGCTCCATTGTTTCAGGTATGTCACTGTTGCTTTCCCCTTTCAGATGTTGGCTCAAAGTCAATACTTGTTCTGTAAAAACTAATATGGAATTCTCCAAGTCATGCCTTTTTCTTCTTTCCTAGTTAGAGATCCACCCACCGAATGATAAGCAAGTAAACTCGCCTTTCGCCACTTGCGGTGCATCAGTAATTCCATGAAGTAGCTGAATCTTTCTGCTGAATATGTCTCTTCTGCGTGTTTTCAGATTAAGCAAGACTTCTGTTTTGGCTTGCAACTGATTTCCCCCCCTTTTCCTTCTGTTTTGGCACACAATCCCTATGTAGTACGTACATCTTTCTGTTTATCTGACCATCTCCCTGTGCTGAAAGCTCTGTAAATATTTCTGTCACTCTGGGATCATGATCTTCGATGAACAACACCTCACCCATTTTCATAATATCAAGTTAATGCTGGCAATTTAAATTCTTAAGCCAGTGAATATATATTTTGAGTGTCAGCAGAATGTTTCCCATTTTTGAGGTCCTGGTGGCCCAAAATATACAGACCATACCTTATTAAAAGGCCATAGAAGGATCTATTAGTACCGCAGCTGTGTCCGCATTTTTTGCTTATGAAGTGATCAGAATCAATCAACACCAAGTTTTTTATGTACAGTAAGGGTCCGACCTGCTTAAGCTGCTCTCTTATCCTAATGGGGACAACCTTTTTTCCTTTAGCTGCACAAAACTGTTCTCTTTTTTCTTTTGTGGTGTGCCACCATTTTCGATGGTGGGGTGTAAATGAACATGGATACACCCATTTTCCCTTTAAATTATATATGATGGTGAGAAGCCTGGAGGTCATTGTCATCCATTCACATCCTTTTCACCCTTTTTGTTCTATATTCAATAGGGACAGCTTTTGTATTCTATAGATTAGTGGTTAGACCATAGTTGATTTAACTTTTCCCCCTCAATTGGATGACACTATTTAATACATTGACCTCAGTGTACAGCTGAACAAATTAGTCTGAAATAATGATGTTCAATCAGTCTCACAATGCATCGCAAATTTCCCTGTCGAACAAGCTCTTGTTAATATATAATTTTTATCTTCTACAATCTACATAAAACATTAAGGCGGGCGCTTTTGACGCCTAGGCGCCCAAAGCGGTCGATTTTCCAAAGCGGAGGGGCAGCGCTTCGACGCCTAGGCGTCGCCTTAGGGACGCTTTAAAAACATAGAACACAGCAAGTGTGGCATGCAGATTTCAATTCACGCACATACCCCTTCATGACTAATGTGGAAGATATAGAACAAGTGAAATGTTCCTGAGTCCCATACTTGATGTGTTCCCCAACACATAAAATTCAGACAATCTGAAGTGTGGTATGCTTGATCCTTACTCATAACACCAGCACAAGCTGTGGTAATTGATTCTTTAGCAATTATCCATTGTTTGTTGCCTTGCATCTTTTGGGCTAATTCAACACTTTACATTCATTTTGTCTTTCACAAAAGTGTCTTCTGTAGTACTATACAAACAACACATTTTAACTGCTCAATCGAACAGGTTTTTTGGACGAATTGGAGCAACTGCTTAAGGGTGTTGCTATGATGAAAGAGCTGACTCTTAGGACACGAGATTACCTTGTATCCTTTGGTGAATGCATGTCTACAAGAATATTTGCTGCATATTTGAATAAACTTGGGAAGAAGGCACGACAGGTAATTCTAGCAAGCAACAATTTAGTAGTTTGGTTACAACTTTGTTTTGCGGCATAAATGTTTGGACCTGTTGAAAGTAATGCAATTAGACAGAATATTTCCAGAAGGGGTTCTTAGTATCTCGCTAACATGGAAAAATGAATAGGTTATAGGAATATCGTTGACAGTCTCGTGAGTCTTTCCTTGTATATATTCCTTTGCTTCTGCTTCTAGTTGACTGGTGAAAGTAATTGCGTCAAGTTGATTAATTGTACTGTGATACGGCAACATTGCTTCCATGAACCACCAAAAGGTCCCAGCCATGCAACGTGTGAACTAGCTGTGCTGTGTCAAGCACATGCAGTATGCTGTTAGTAGATATGATGATAGCCCACAGCTTGGTTGCGAAAAAACCTGTAGTATGCCTGTCCGGTGTCCGCCACTTGGCTATCCAAACTATGGAAAGTAATCAGCTCCCTGGGGGTATATCCAAGTGTGAGGGAGCTGAGAAAGGTGGGAAGTTTGCATCTCATATTAGCAGGGTATGACCGAGAGTTAAATCTGTTCTTCTATACACTACTGCAGTTAAACCTTCTGGCTATGCCCTAGTGCATGTGGATGCCTATATTGCTGACGGAAGTTGCTTTAGCCCACAACTATGTGACATTGGGTTGGAATTTGTAATGAATTTCACAACTACCTGTAATTAGACATGTTCCACAAATAACAATGATATTTCATTCGAACAATGCCTTAACTATTATTTTTTCTTGTTTGCAGTATGATGCTTTTGATCTTGGCTTTATAACCACTGACGATTTCACAAATGCCGATATTCTCGAAGCAACTTATCCTGCTGTTGCAAAGAGGCTACATGGAGATTGGATTGATGACCCTGCTATTCCTATAGTGACTGGTTTCCTTGGGAAGGTCTGTAATGTTATGTTATTCATGCGCAAGAGTATTTAGCTTTGTTTGTGCTTATAATGATGCGCATACAAATAACAGGGGTGGAAATCATGCGCGGTCACAACGTTAGGAAGGGGCGGCAGTGACTTGACCGCTACAACCATTGGCAAAGCCTTGGGGTTAAGAGAAATCCAGGTTTGTTTTCTATTTTAGTGATATATTTGAATTACCGGGTGAAAGGCTGGGTGGTACTGAAACTCCACGTTCTAAGCTGCATCCAAAAGCTGTGTATTTAGATTTGGTTAATTATGCTTCCGCTGCTAAGTTGTCCAGATGTTTAACCAAATAAACTTGAAAGCGATGGATAATGGGTGGTGGAGTTGTAGTGCATATGCTATATTTTGCTGTGCTGTGGGCTGTAACTCAATTTTTTAAATCTGCAACAGGTTTGGAAGGATGTAGATGGTGTGTTGACGTGTGATCCAAATATTTATGCAAATGCGGTACCAGTACCCTACTTGACTTTTGATGAGGCAGCTGAACTTGCTTATTTTGGTGCACAGGTATTCCTGTTTATTTACTTATTGACTGAATAATGGAAGTTTGCCTGTTGCACCTTATTAACTTAGTAAATGCTGCTATATGGTTATTCTCAATTCCTGGCATTTCAAAATTAGTTAGTTTTGTGGTTCAGGGGGTTGGCTGTGTAAGCAGGGACCTTTACAGCATTGATACTCTTTGTTATATGTGTTTCTTGTGTTACTAGGTGATTTAGCAAGTATTGTTCTACCATTTATATAACACTTGCACAAATACTTCCACCAACTACTAGGTTTTGCATCCCCAATCCATGCGACCAGCTAGGGAAGGTGGTATCCCAGTTCGAGTGAAGAACTCATATAACCGTCATGCACCTGGCACTGTGATCACTAAAACAAGAGATATGCGCAAGGTTTGTTACATGACTGTGTCAGTATATTCTGATTCTTCCATGTGAAATTGCTACTGATCCCTGATTGGACATTATTTTGCAGAGCATATTAACCAGCATTGTCCTGAAATCAAATATTACCATGCTGGATATAGTGAGCACAAGGATGCTCGGACAGTATGGCTTTCTAGCAAAGGTAAATAACAACGGTCTTGTGGCTCTCTTTCCCTATAGCTATACACTTTCTTTTATTGTACGCCGTTTTTGACTTTCTATGCAGGTCTTCTCTGCAAAGGTAAATATAGCAACAGTCTTGTGGCTCCTTTTTCCTACAGGTATATGTGTTTTTTTTTACTATATCGTTTTTGCGCAGGTCTTCTCAATATTTGAAGATTTGGGTATCTCTGTTGATTCTGTGGCTACTAGTGAAGTCAGCATATCATTGACACTAGATCCATCAAAACTGTGGAGTCGTGAATTGATCCAGCAGGTAAAAACCTGGGACCTTGTTCCACTTTTATGTTCACAATACTGCTTGGCACTGCCCTACTGCTGTGTTTTTTATCAATGCTCCTGTTTCATTGTTTTGTTGTGATGATGTGGCAGGAGCTTGATCATGTAGTTGAAGAGCTTGAAAAGATTGCAGTTGTTCATCTCCTACAGCACAGATCAATCATTTCCCTGATAGGGAACGTGCAGAGATCGTCTCTGATTCTTGAGAAGGTATGACTACACATGGTACTCTCAGCAGCTGATGAAACTTTATCCTAACATACTGCATGATGTGGTAATGCATTAGAATGCCAACCAGAATTTTGAAGTGCCTCAGTTGATCATTTTGCATCATATCGTTTACATTCACTGCTGCATGCCAGGCATTCAACGTTCTACGGAGAAATGGTGTTAATGTTCAGATGATTTCGCAAGGGGCGTCCAAGGTAATAATACCCCCTTTGCCAAAATGGAACTAACTTTGTTTTCTACACATGGCAAAGGGCAGCGGTTTCTAACTATGCATATAAGCAGGTGAACATCTCCTTGGTGGTCAATGACAGCGAGGCGAAGCAGTGCGTGCAAGCCCTCCACTCAGCATTCTTCGAGAACGGTTTCTTGTCAGAAGTCGAGGAAGCGGATCTTGCACAGAACAGGGTCCCAGTCCTAGTAAGCTCTAATGGTGCTATCAATGGAAACTAGTCGACGTCGCCTTTTTCTGTTTCCAGCCACGGTTGTGCCGTTCTTTGGTTAAGATGGCGATTCGTCCCAGATTATTTAGGCCACCTGAGCTGATTCATTGGTGTTGTAAGAGTGGTATTATAGTTATCATCGGTGTTGTAAGAGTGAGCAGTGTTATAGTTAGCATGATTCTTGGAGTGCTAGCATATATGGTAGCCCAACCAATGTATGTGATTGTGTCAGGCGTGCTACTTGCTGAACTTAACCATTGGAGGTCTGTAGTGCACTCCTTGGGTGTCTTCTACCATATAGTATGTGTATTGTATCCTTCTATTTATATCAGCGAATAATTCTTGTTTTGTTTTTGATATCTACGGCATTGTGAGCGTGGGCACTGTTTTTGTGGATGGACTTGTAAATCTGACAAGTCGTCACATTGGTGTTGTGGGGCAGATTACTTGCCACTGAATCTGCAACATAATGCATTTTATATGTGATACTACTACAGAGGTTGAACTGCAAAAACATCTTATATTTTGGAACAGAGGGAGTGCATGTGTGGACTATGGAAGGAAGGTAGATTCGTTGAGGTATTGCCTGTAAATAAAGATGTAAATCTTGTAGATGCTCCAAAAGAAAAAAGATGTAAATTTTGCATCACAAAGCGGCATAGAAAGGAAATTTGGGACTTGCTGCACTTTTTTCTTCTAGATAGCAGATTATAAGTTTGTTGATATTGTGAAGCAAAATCTGATGGATGTTAAAACGAAACGAACTTTACTGAAAATAATGAAAAAGGAAGTAAATGCCCGAGCCTAGGTTCAAATGTTAGAAACGTGAAGCGAATACGGTGGAAGTTATTTTAGCATGAATTGTGGTGCTTTACAATTTTTTTGGTCCACAATGCGCATCTCCAATTCTCCATCACCAGTTTTACCAAATGTTCCAGAACAAACGCGTGTCCCAAATGTCAAGCAAACTATGGTAGAAGGTAAAAATAGATAGTTCTACCGTAAGAATGTATTTCTAAGTGCAACAGCAAATCGGGACAAAAAAAGGGGTGAAAACGTATTTGTCTGAGCCCAGGTTCGAACTGGGGACCTTTAGTGTGTGAGACTAACGTGATAACCAACTACACCACCCAGACACCCGTGTTTTGAGACTCGAAATAAAGCTATATCAATGCAGCCATAGTTGGACAGGTTCTTTCTTGGCTGCCGTCATGGAGACAGAGCCTGATGCTGATAGGGCCGTATGCCGAGGTCGCCAATGATGGACCTCTCACGATGTTTCAATTTTTTGTGGCAGAATGAACACGACTGAACGGACCTTGCTATCTGTTCATCACAAGTAGTAAATGCATAGCTGCAAGCCAAGGTTTTGAGAATTTTGTTTATCTACATGCAGGTGCCCGGCCCCTGCTTCGAACTATAACCATGAACACGCTGTGCTTAATTACTGCTAGGGTGAATAACTCTGCCATGCTCATCTCATACTTTGTGCCGCTCTAACAAAGCAACAAGCTTTAATGCAGAATATAATTAGTTTAGACTCTCTCATACTCACACTTTGCATCTACTTCGCGCTTGGCTGGCAACTATATAATTTTTTTGGGGGAAATTATCGATTTACCATTGGAAAAGATAGATAATATAAATCTTCCATCTTATAAAATATGTTATATTTATAAATCTACCATTGGAAAAGATAGACAATATCAATCTACCATTGCTAACAGAAGTTTGACCAACAACGTTTGGTGACGATGAAAATGACTCAGCCCACGTGTCAATTCCCTTGCCTCTTCTACCCCTATGCTCTCCCTTTGTGTAACGAAGCAAAGTCAGAAAGAGCTACAGACTACAGTGCTCCATGGGCTTTTTTCTTCTTCTTGTACTTACCATATTTGTATGGTCAAAAATGCCCTCAACCAATCAACGGCTAGGATTAAATTATCCTCTTACCTCTAAGTGGGTAAGGAGGACCATCTTAAAATTTGCCGTATATAATGATGCTCAATAGATTCAACCGAGAGCTATTCTGATTCTGGATTCAAACTCCTGCTAATATCTCATTTTGCATTTTTTTTACTGAACTTCGTGGTCCTCCTTCCTTTCTCCCATAAGACATCTTACCATTTTCTACCCAATCACATTCTTTTGTTAGTATCGCTTCAATATTATAATTTTCTAACTCGCTTTTATTTAGTTTTCTTTTGGTTGTAGACCTCAAGAAAGTGATGAAGTTCAATGTTCTGTCGGACAGGTACATTATGTTCATGTCGACTCTGCGTGCCAAGCTATTGGTCCCAAATCAGGAGAAGGTCAAAAAACGTCCCGTGCTGCTGGTCAAGCAGACCAAGGACAACCAGCCTCCACCATGGTGGGTTGAAGTGGAGTTGGTAGGCAAGGGCGGGGCTTCCCCCAAGGTTTCCGTCCGTAGCGACAACACATACGTCTTCGCCTTCACCAACTTCGAAGGAAAGTTATTTAACCTGACAGATGGAAGAACTAACGACGCGTTTGGTTCGCTCTCCGGTAACATATTCGTTCCGGTAACGAGAAGCACCGGTTTTGAATGTTTTCTCACTGAATACAAGTTTTGTTTGGTGGAGCGTCCAACCTCCGGTTTCCTAATCAGCTTCGGTCCGGCCGTTTTTGGTTTCATGAAGCCATGTATCGAAAGACACTGCTAGCTAATACTGAGTGTGCGTACCAAACGCAGGATACCATTTCGGAAAGCGCTGGAATCGGAAGCCGTGATGTTTGCTCCGAACCAAACGCGTCGTAAAGTCCTTCCAAACGCCACACCGCTAGGATTCAACGGCAATTACAACACCTTGGTTGGTGGCGCCACAAACCTACCGCAACTGAAACTGCAGCTTGATACTTAACTTTTAAAATTTATTTGTCCAGACCAGACGACAGTACTTTCGGCGGCCGCCGACGAACGCCGACAAAGTGAAGCAACGTTGGCAGTCTTTGGTTCCTGCCCCAAGTCGGCTCGTACCCGACCTGATGCCCCACGTCCTACACGATGATGGTTCCTGCCACTTGGTACTTTACGTCAAAGCTAGTACAAGCAGACTAGCCTCGTCTTTGCTTTGTTGATCTCCAGCTCACGGTTTTGGTACAGGTTTACAGGGGGTACACGTCAGTATATATACCAGCTAAGCCAATTAGTATTAGTTCTACATGATTGATGAGTCAAAAAACCTATATGCGAATCAACTTGCGGTTGGATGATTAGAGAGACAGCGGTATCCCAGCCCACCAGGATTTAAGTTCTGATGCTCGCATTATTCCTAGATTTAGGATTTCCGACGATGCGTTTTCAGTGGGAGAACATGTTCCCGTCGATGACGAGGCGCCTACGACGACTTTGTAAATCTCAAGATGATATATCGGCTCAGTCTCTCGAAGGTGCTCATAGGGATATGATATGTCTGTGTGTGTTCATAGGGGTGAGTGTATGCGCATATGTATGAGTGCTTCCGTTTGTATCGTGTTAAAAAAAATTCAAAAACCTATATGGACATGTACAACTACTCGTGTACTAAACCGGACAGGACGTCCACATCGTGTGTTTTTTTTCTCGAGAAAACTTCCAATCTATTTATCTTCGATCATGGCAGTACAACGAATTCCCGAAATAATAAAAATTATATCCAGATCCATAGACCACCTAGCGACGACTACAAACATTGAAGTGAGCCGAAGGCGCGCCGCTGTCATCACCCCTCCCTCACCGGAGTCGGGCACAACTTGTTGTAGTAGACAGTCGAGAAGTTGTCGTGCTAAGGCCCCATAGGACAAGCGCACCAGAACAACAACTTCCGCTGATGAAGAATAACATAGATCAAAAGGATTCAACGCGAAGACACATGAACATAAACGAACAACAACAAGATCCGAGAAAATCCACCAAGGATAGATCCACCGAATCGGAGACACACCTCCACACGCCCACCAACCATGCTAAACGCACTACCGAAACAAGGGCTAGGCGGGGAAACCTTTATTCCATCTTCAGAGAGTTGTTGTCGTTTCACCTTCATGAGCAGGATACATACCCTATCAAAATTCAAGAAAAACAATTAACAACGGAGCCCTCCCGCCAGCCCTTGTCAGGATCCACCGCACCCCCATGACCCTAGGACCATCGGCGACGAGGCGGACCTACGGTGGAGCCGACGAGAGGCACGGACCCTAGCTTTTTTGAAGAAGGAGGCGGCGACTGCGTGGAAACCTACTCCTCTATTTGCATGAGACGGGAAGTCCACATCGTGTTTAACTCTAACAAAACTTACAGCAGGTTTGGAAGAGAGTAGATGGCTGATCCAAATATTTATGCAAATGAGGTGCCAGTACCCTACTTGACTTTTTATGAGGCAGCTGAAGTTGCCTATTTTGGTGCACAGGTATTCCTCGTAGTTTATTTACTTGTTGACTGAATAATATACTCTCTTTGTACCGAAATACATGTCGCCGGAGTAGCTGTAAGTCAGCTACTCCGGCGACATGTATTTCGGTACAGAGGGAGTAGAAGTTTGCATGTTGCACCTTTAACCCAGAAAATGCTATTATATGTTTATTCTCCCATTCTTGGCTTTTCAAAATTAGTTTGTTTTGTGGTTCAGGGGGTTGGCTGTGTTGGTAGGGACCTTTACAGTACTGATAACTTCTTGTTATATGTGTTCCTGGAGTTACTTGTGCTACTTGGTGATTTGGCAAGTATTGTTCAACTACATCGTTCTTACATAAATACTTCCACCAACTATTAGGTTTAGCATCCCCAATTAATCCGACCAGCTAGGGAAGGTGGTATGCCAGTTCGAGTGAAGAACTCGTATAACTGTCATGCACCTGGTACTGTGATCACTAAAACAAGAGATATGCGCAAGGTTTGTTGTATGACTCTATCAGTATATTTTGATTTTTCATGTACAATTGCTACTGGTCTTTTATTATACATTATTTTTTAGAGCATATTAACCAACATTGTGCTGAAATCAAACATTGCCATGCTGGATATGGTGAACACAAGGATGCTCGGACAGTATGGCGTCCTCGCAAAGGTACATAACAACAGTCTCAGTGGCTCCTTTCCCTACAACTATACGTGTTGTTTTATTGTATGCATTGTTTTTGAATTTTATCCAGGTCTCGTCTGCAAAGGTAAACATAGGAACGGTCTTGTGGCTCCTTTTCCCTGCAACTATACATGTTTTTTATTGTATTGTTATTGTGCAGGTCTTCTCAATATTTGAACATTTGGGTATCTCAGTTGAATGATCCACAGAACCATTTACCACGAATTGCAAGTTTTTCACACCTTTTTCCCC
This sequence comes from Triticum urartu, assembly GCF_003073215.2. Classification (NCBI taxonomy): domain Eukaryota; kingdom Viridiplantae; phylum Streptophyta; class Magnoliopsida; order Poales; family Poaceae; genus Triticum; species Triticum urartu. Next base: position 607,471,518 of record NC_053025.1, read on the forward strand.
ATGTGCATATGTCTTCTGAGAAACCTCGGGATTTCCACGCATTAACCATGAAAAGGAATTTTAGGATTTGCTGCACTTTTTCCCCGTGTGCAAATTACAAGGCGACTTTTTTCTTGAACAACAGGAATTTTATCCACTTAGAAGCAATTTTGACTAACGTCCTGGATCAGAGACATATAGCAGACCATATATTCGTTGAAAATGTGAAGCAAAATCTGATGGAAGTTAAAACAGATATGACTACTGGAGACTACACATACACGTACAAAACGAAATGATACAAACTTTACAGAAAATAGTGAAAAGCAAATAAATGCCTGAGCCTAGGTTTGAATGTTAGAAACGCGAAGCAAATATGGTGGAAGTTATTTAGCATGAGTTGTGCTATTTTTCAACTTTTTTTGTCCAATGCGCATCTCCAATTCTCTGTCGCTACTTTTAATAAATGTTCCTGAACAAACGCACAGTATCATCTAGCATTACCACAGTTTCGTTCAAAATGTGAAGCAAAGTTTGCTAGAAGCTGTTCGAAAAAAAACATTTTGTTAGAAGCTAAAATAGATTAAGTGCAATATGTCAAAAAAAGGTGAAATGTCTGAGCCCAGGTTCGAACTGGGGACCTTTAGTGTGTGAGACTAACGTGATAACCAACTACACCACCCAGACGATGTTGTTTGATTTCTTGAGAAGTTATTATATAAGCTTTGTTGCACTCTTTTCTCTAGAATACCCAACGTGAATATGCCGTGCAGTCGTCCTATAACCTGAGAATATGCCGTTGCATATTGCTGGTTCTCCTTTCACCTCTTTTTTAAAGACGTTTTAGGTCACTGCATGCGTGCGAGGAGCAACACACCGAGATCATGGCGGTTTGAGGATCTGACGAGGTCATGGCGGTTTGATCTGGTCCGCAAGCCAGGTCGTCAGCTGACAAGGTAGACAATGTTTTTTCCAGACCGACAAATGGATGAATGGTGCAACGGTTGAGGATGTGGCTCTCGACGTATTCCTCTCGATCTCTATTCTCTACTATTGTTAGAGCCACGAGAACTGTGGCAGACGCTATGCACAAAAGAAGATGCATCAAAGCCATCGGAAAACAAATCATTGTTAGTGTCTTGTTGCAAATTGCGACCCTTTTTTAGTTGCTCTTGAGGTTTTAGCTCTGCCCCACCTCAAATGACACTTGGACATCTGGACATGGCGGTGGGAATCAAAGGGCTCCTTCTCATCAATCCGTCGCCCAACACTTCCCGGCGACGGCGATACGCGACGAGGAACGACGAAGACGAAGAAGCGAGCCGACGTGATCTGATCGATCCACCTGTAGCGCAAAGCTAGCTTCCTCTAGCTAGTCTTGCTCTCGATCGATCAGCGTCGTAGTAGCCGCAAGCAACACAAAACAGCACACGTACGTACACAAGGGCCAGGCCGGAAGGGCATCTCCAGCCGTTGGCCTTCCCAGGACGCATAAAAATCGCCCCTGAGGTGAGTCGGCGATGCACTCGGCGCTGGGGCGGGTCTGCGCCCAGTCATCGCCCCCAGGCGCCGAAATTGGCCCACTTTGCAGCCCAATTTCGGCGAATAAACGGCCCATATGGGCGAGAATAGGTCCATATTCGGCGTGGTTTCGCCGTGTCTAGGCGTTCAATTATCAACACAATTATTTCTTATCACATATTTCATCACAGAAAAATCAAATACTTCAACAAAATACTACAACAACAAATAATTCAATACAAATTATATTGTTCAACAAATAAAAACTCGTATTTCATCACGAGGCGTCCCCCTTGAGCCTCCATAGGTGCTCAATCAGATCTTTCTGCAGTTGATGATGCACCTGTGGGTCTCGGATCTCCTGACGCATACTGAGATAGGCAGTCCAAGTTGCCGGTAGCTGGTGATCAACTTCGGCTAGAGGACCCTGCCTGTAGTATGGTTCAGTGTCAATCACTGGGTCTTCTTGCTCGCTCTCGATGATCATGTTGTGCAAGATGACACAGCAAGTCATGATCTCCCACATTTGATCTTTCGACTAGGTCTGAGCGGGGTACCAAACAACAGCGAATCGAGATTGGAGCGCACGAAATGCTCGCTCGACATCCTTCCGGCAAGCCTCCTGAACTTTCGCAAACCAGGCGTTCTTGCCTCCTGGCACAGGGTTTGAGATCGTCTTCACAAATGTCGACCATCTCGGATAGATGCCGTCAGCTAGATAGTACCCCTTGTTGTATTGGTGCCCATTGATCTCGAAGTTCACCGGAGGAGAATGGCCCTCAACGAGCTTGGCAAAAACAGGAGAGCACTGCAGCACGTTGATGTCATTGTGAGTTCCTGGCATACCAAAGAAGGAGTGCCAAATCCAGAGGTCCTGTGTGGCTACCGCCTCAAGCACCACACTGCAACCGTCTTTGGTGCCTTTGTACATCCCCTGCCAACCAAATGGGCAGTTCTTCCATTTCCAATGCATGCAGTCGATGCTTCCAAGCATCCCAGGAAATCCTCTTGCTGCATTCTGGGCTAGGATCCGAGCAGTGTCTTCCGCATTGGGTGTTCTCAAGTATTGTGGCCCAAACACTGCCACCACTGCCCGACAGAACTTGTAGAAACACTCTATACTGGTGGACTCGGCCATGCGCCCATAGTCGTCGAGTGAATCACTTGGAGCTCCATATGCAAGCATCCTCATCGCTGTCGTGCACTTCTGGATGGAGGTGAATCCAAGAGCGCCAGTGCAATCCATCTTGCACTTGAAGTAGTTGTCGAACTCCCGGATGGAATTCACAATCCTGAGGAAGAGCTTTCGGCTCATCCGATAACGGCGCCGAAATGTTCTCTCGCCATGAAGTGGAGCATCGGCGAAGTAGTCGGAGTAGAGCATGCAGTAGCCTTGCAGACGATGCCGGTTCTTTGCTTTCACCCGCCCCGGCGCCGAGCCACCTCGCCGCGGCTTTTCACTGCTCGCCAGCAGCTGGGCGAGGGCGGCGAGCACCATGAGATGCTCTTCTTCCTGGACGTCGGCCGCGGCTTCCTCCTCCAGCAGCGCGGCGAGCTCTTCCTCCTCGTCCGAGTCCATCGCCGAGGCAGGCAAAACGCCGAACACCTTGCGCTCGGTGGGCGTGTACCCGCCGTTAAACCGCGCCTCCGCGGCCGGAAACGGCGGCCGGAAACGCCCAGCTGCTGCGGGAGGGGCTGCCGCGGCGAAGTGCTGCTATTTTCCGGCGGGGAATGGCTATCTAGCGGAGTAGGGCGGCGGCCATCATCGGGATATAGCTAGTGGTGGCCGAGGGCGCGGGGGGTGCGAGGCGAGTCGGGGGAAGAAAACCATGATTTTTCCCCTGTCGGTGTGGGCCAGGCGTGCTTTTCCCTAGCGCCGGAGCCCCCAACGGCTCCCCAGCGCGCCGGGTTCGGCCTGTGACCGCCGGGCGGAAAAAAGGTCCGAACCGGCGATTTTCGGCGTCCTGGGGGCGCGACTGGGCCGTTTTTTCGGCGCTGGCGCCGAAAAAGTGGCCTGGGGGGCCTGTTGGGGGCGCGGCTGGAGATGCCCGAAGCACGCACTCGCATAACCGATGTATTCCCACAGGGACTGTCTACTTTATTTCGTATCTTGGCGGATCCGCGTACATGCAGTCTACGAACAGCCGGAAAGTACTCAGTCATCTCGAAGACTGCGTGATAGAAAATAATCGTCTACGAGTATGTATAGAGACTGAGCAAACAATTGATATCAGAGCCAGGTTGATTTTCTAGTAACGAAAGGTCATGGTGGGCAAAGAGATCGTGGAAGCGTCCTGGGGCGGCTGAAGTACTTGTCGTGCCTAGTTCATCGTACCCACAGTTTAATCGCGAGAACTTTGGGGTCTCGTAGGCCCTCATGGAGTGTGGTCTCTGCGCCAATGAGTTATGGGATGCGGTCGATCCAAGAGGCAACACGTAAAAGAAGGAGGGAGCCGAGCACTCGAAGGACTGGCAGACGACATCGACAATTTATTCGGTGATGCCGATGAATGTCCTGATCGCCAAAGCAACTGCGAAGAAGGCGTGGGATACTATGAAGCTCATGTTCGAGGGGTGCGCCCGCGTCAAGCAAGCAAATCTTCATAATCGCCTAAGGTACTATGAGACTTTGGTCATGGGCGATGATGAGTTTGTGGACGCGTTCACTTCACGGGCAGTAACTCTTGTCAATCGGATTCGGACGCTTGGAGAAAACCTCACTTAGGTCTCGGTTGTCCGTCGATTCTTGCGCGCGGCCCCTCTCCCTGATACCTACAAATTGTCACGGCGATCGGGCAGTGCGTTGATCTCGCGAGTCTCTCCATCGACAATCTCGTCGGACGGTACAAGGCTCATGACGAGCATATGCGGTACAGTCTTGGGGATGGGAGGTACGATAAGCCTGTGATGCTCATAAAGGCGCAGTGGATCGCTTTATCAAAGAAAAAGCAAAGGGGGGGGGTCCACGAGCAGCAAGAAGATGGGGAAGCAGCACTCGACGAGAAAGAATTTCGCTGAATAAGACAACGAGGTTGCTGTTTGACACGAAAAAGGAAAAAACTCGCTCATACAAAAAGATAGAGGTTTCGTATAAGCGTCTCCCTTGACCCGGGGTACAATGTGTTGCGGGCGTGCCAGTGTACAAAGTACACAAATACAAGAAGAGGAAAAGAAAATGTGTGGGGCCTGCTCGCGCGGCCAAAGTGATCAAGCGATCATGGTCTCCTGGTTCCCGGGGGCCTCAGAAAGCCCCCGGTTAATTACTCCCGCGGATAGTACCACGGGACACCTCCGAGTATGCTGCGCAGTCGTCGTCTTCGTTCTTCGCTTCGCATTTCTCATGCATGGTGGTGGTGTATGTGTGTGGCGGCGGCAGAGTCTGTGTATAGAGTGATACACGCGCCGTCGAAAACGTGGCCTTTGCTCCGGCCACGCCCGCCTACGCCCGCCTACGCCGTCTTGCCTTGTCGGCCTTGAGCGGCGTCGATGTGGTTGTTGAAGTAACATGCATGTTTGGGCTTGGCTTGGACGTCGTCGATGACTTCGTAGATTCGCCGGATGTGCAAGGGGTATGCCCCGCGGGAGAAGATGTCGAATAGAGAAGAAGGAATTGATGGATGTGCGACACATGGTGTGCACACATCCGTCGATGACCGCATACACCGCCGCCAATGGCAGAGGAAGTCGCCACCTTGCACCGCTCGGCACGTGTGACACGTGTTCGTGCCGACAAAGGGGGAGGCTGCGAGATATGCCTAAGCATGTCTCAACCATAGCAGAATGTTGTCTCCGCCGCCATAGCTACGACGAGTCATCGTGACTCGTCGAGTGCTGCTACCTCTTGAGCACTCGTTGGTTTTCCCTTGAAGAGGAAAGGGTGATGCAGTAAAGTAGCGTAAGTATTTTCCTCAGTTTTTGAGAACCAAGGTATCAATCCAGTAGAAGATCACGCTCGAGTCCCATGCACCTACCCAAACAAATAAGAACCTCGCAACCAACGCGATAAAGGGGTTGTCAATCCCTTCATGGTCACTTACGAGAGTGAGATATGATAGATATGATAAGATAATATTTTTGGTAGTTTTATGATAAAGAGAAATAAAGATGCAAAGTAAAATAAACGACAATAGAAACAGCTAAGTGTTGGAAGATTAATATGATGGAAGATAGACCCGGGGGCTATAGGTTTCACTAGTGGCTTCTCTCAAGAGCATAAGTATTACGGTGGGTAAACGAATTACTGCCGAGCAATTGATAGAATTGAGCATAGTTATGAGAATATCTAGGTATGATCATGTATATAGGCATCACGTCCGTGACAAGTAGACCGAAACGATTCTGCATCTACTACTATTACTCCACACATCGACCACTATCCAGCATGCATCTAGAGTATTAAGTTCATAAGAACAGAGTAATGCTTTAAGTAAGATGACATGATGTAGAGGGATAAACTCATGCAGTATGATATAAACCCCGTCTTTTTATCCTCGATGGCAACAATACAATACGTGTCTGTTCCCTTTATGTCACTGGGAGCGAGCACCGTAAGATTGAACCCAAAGCTAATCACTTCTCCCATTGCAAGAAAGATCAATCTAGTAGGCCAAACCAAACTGATAGTTCGAAGATACTTGCAAAGATAACCAATCATACATAAAAGAATTCAGAGAAGATTCAAATATTGTTCATAGATAAACTTGATCATAAACCCACAATTCATCGGATCTCGACAAACACACCGCAAAAAGAATAGTTACATCAAATAGATCTCCAAGAGGATCGAGGAGAACTTTGTATTGAGATCCAAAGAGAGAGAAGAAGCCATCTAGCTAATAACTATGGACCCAAAGGTCTGAAGTAAAATACTCACACATCACCGGAGAGGCCATGGAGTTAATGTAGAGGCCCTCCGTGATCAATGCCCCCTCCGGCGGAGCTCCGGAAAAGGCCCCAAGATGGGATCTCTCGGGTACAGAAGGTTGCAGCAGTGGAATTAGGTTTTCGTGGTGCTCCTGGATGTTTGGGGGGTACGTGGACTTATATAGGAGGAAGAAATATGTCGGTGAAGCAACAAGGGGCCCACGAGGGTAGAGGGCGCGCCCCCCTGCCTCGTGGCCTCCTCGATTGTTTCTTGATGCCCACTCTAAGTCTCCTGGATCACGTTTGTTGAGAAAATCACGTCCTCGAAGGTTTCATTCCGTTTGGACTCCGCTTGATATTCCTTTTCTACGAAACACTGAAATAGGCAAAAAACAACAATTTGGGCTGGGCCTCCGGTTAATAGGTTAGTCCCAAAAATGATATAAAAGTGTAAAATAAAGTCCATTAACATCCAAAATAGATAATAGAATAGCATGGAGCAATCAAAAATTATAGATACGTTGGAGACGTATCAAGCATCCCCAAGCTTAATTCCTGCTCGTCCTCGAGTAGGTAAATGATAAAAAAGAATTTTTGATGTGGAATGCTTTCTAATGTAATTTTTCTTTATTGTGGCATGAATGTTCAGATCCGAAAGATTCAAGATAAAAGTTTAATATTGACATAAAATGGTAATTCTTCAAGCATACTAACTAAGCAATTATGTCTTCTCAAAATAACATGGCCAAAGAAAGTTATCCCTACAAAATCATATATTCTGGATATGCTCCAACTTCACCACACAAAATATTTAAATCATGCACAACCCCGATGACAAGCCAAGCAATTGTTTCATAATTTTGATGTTCTCAAACTTTTTCAATCTTCACGCAATACATGAGCGTGAGCCATGGATATAGCACTATATGTGGAATAGAATGGTGGTTGTGGAGAAGACAAAACGGAGAAGATAGTCTCACATCAACTAGGCGTATCAACGGGCTATGGAGATGCCCATTAATAGATATCAATGTGAGTGAGTAGGGATTGCCATGCAAAGGATGCACTAGAGCTATAAGTGTATGAAAGCTCAACAAAAGAAACTAACTGGGTGTGCATCCAACTTGCTTACTCACGAAGACCTAGGGAAATTTGAGGAAGCCCATCATTGGAATATACAAGCCAAGTTCTATAATGAAAAATTCACACTAGTATATGAGAGTGATATCATAGGAGACTCTCTATCATGAAGATCATGGTGCTACTTTGAAGCACAAGTGTGGAAGAAGGATAGTAGCATTGTCCCTTCTCTCTTTTTCTCTCATTTTTTTGGGCCTTCTCCCTTTTTATGGCCTTTTTTTCGTCCGGTGTCTCATCCCGACTTGTGGGGGAATCATAGTCTCCATCATCCTTTCCTCACTTGGGACAATGCTCTAATAATGATGATCATCACACTTTATTTACTTACAACTCAAGAATTACAACTCGATACTTAGAACAAAATATGACTCTATGTGAATGCCTCCGGCGGTGTACCGGGATGTGCAATGATGCATGAGTGACATGTATGAAGAATTACGAACAGTGGCTTTGCCACAAATACGATGTCAACTACATGATCACTTAAGAAATATGACAATGATGAAGCGTGTCATAATAACGGAACGGTGGAAAGTTGCATGGCAATATATCTCGGAATGCTTATGGAAATGCCATAATAGGTAGGTATGGTGGCTGTTTTGAGGAAGGTATATGGTGGGTGTATGATACCGGCGAAAAGTGCACGGTATTAGAGAGGCTAGCAATGGTGGAAGGGTGAGAGTGCGTATAATCCATGGACTCAACATTAGTCATAAAGAACTCACATACTTATTGCAAAAATCTATTAGTTATCGGGATAGATTGGTAGGAAAAGACCATCGCTCGTCCCCGACCGCCACTCATAAGGAGGACAATCAATAAATAAATCATGCTCCGACTTCGTCACATAGCGGTTCACCATACGTGCAATGCTACGGGAATCACAAACTTCAACACAAGTATTTATCAAATTCACAACTACTCAACTAGCATGACTCTAATATCACTATCTCCATATCCCAAAATAATTATAAGTATCAAACTTCTCATAATATTCAATGCACTTCTATGAAAGTTTTTATATTATTCCTAAAAACAAATTTCCATGTTGTTCTAAAGGACTCTCAAAATAATATAAGTGAAGCATGAGAGATCTATTATTTCTATAATAAAACCACCGCCGTGCTCTAAAAGATATAAGTGAAGCACTAGAGCAAAAACTATATAGCTCAAAAGATATAAGTGAAGCACATAGAGTATTCTAATAAATTTAAAATCATGTGAGTCTATCTCAAAAGGTGTGCACAGCAAGGATGATTGTGGTAAACTAAAAGGCAAATACTCAAATCATAAAAGACGCTCCTAGCAAAACACATATCATGTGGTGAATGAAAATATAGCTCCAAGTAAAGTTACCGATAGATGAAGCTTAGGCTTTTTGGTGTCCTTGAATTTTACCTTGGGGTGCCATGGGAATCCCCAAGCTTAGACTCTTGCCACTCCTTGTTCCATAATCCATCAAATCTTTACCCAAAACTTGAAAACTTCACAACACAAAACTTAAATAGAAAATCTCGTGAGCTCCGTTAGCGAAAGAAAACAAAACAGCACTTTAAGCTACTGTAATGAACTCATTCTTGATTTATATTGGTGTTAAACCTACTTTATTCCCACTTCTCTATGGTTTATAAACTCTTTTACTAGCCATAGATTCATCAAAATAAGCAAACAACACACGAAAAACAGAATCTGTCAAAAACAGAACATTATGTAGTAATCTATAGCTAACACAAACTTCTGGAACCCCAAAAATTCTAAATAAATTGCTGGACGTGAGGAATTTATCTATTAATCATCTTTAAAAATAATTAACTAAATATCACTTTCCAAATAAAAATTTCAGCAATTCTCGTGAGCGCTAAAGTTTCTGTTTTTTACAGCAAGATGAAAAAGACTTTCCCCAAGTCTTCCCAACGGTTATACTTGGCACAAACACTAATTAAAAACAAAAAACACAACCAAAACAGAGGCTAGATAAATTATTTATTACTAAACAGGAGCAAAAAGTAAGGAATTAAAATAAAATTGGGTTGCCTCCCATCAAGCGCTATCGTTTAATGCCCCTAGCTAGGCATAAAAGCGAAGATAGATCTAGGTATTGCCATCTTTGGTAGGCAATCCAAAAGTGGCTCTCATAATAGATTAATATGGTAATTTAACTTTCTTTCTAGGGAAGTGTTCCATGCCTTTCCTTAGTGGAAATTGGAATTTAATATTCCCTTCCTTCATATCAATAATTGCACCAATCGTTCTAGGGAAAGGTCTACCAAGAATAATAGGACATGAAGGATTGCAATCTATGTCAAGAACAATGAAATCTACGGGCACATAGTTCCTATTTTCAACAATAAGAACATCATTAATTCTTCCCATAGGTTTCTTAATAGTGGAATCCGCAAGGTGCAAGTTTAAAGAACAATCATCAAATTCACAGAATCCTAGCAAATCACATAAAGTTTTCGGAATCGTGGAAACACTAGCACCCAAATCACACAAAGCATAGCATTAATGATATTTAATTTTAATTTTAATAATAGGTTCCCACTCATCATAAAGTTTTCTAGGGATAGAAACTTCCAACTCAAGTTTTTCTTCATAAGATTGCATCAAAGCATCAACGCTATGTTTAGTAAAAGCTTTATTTTGACTATAAGCATGAGGAGAATTTAGCACGGATTGCAACAAGGAAATACAATGTATCAAAGAGCAATTATCATAATTAAATTCCTTGAAATCCAAAATAGTGGGTTCATTGATATCTAAAGTTTTGATCTCTCCAATCCCACTTTTACCAATTTTTGCATCAAGATCTAAAAACTCCGAATTTTTGGAAGGCCTTCTAGGTAAAGGTGGCTAATCTTCAGTCCCATCATTACCAAGATTCATATTGCAAAAAAATGATTTAATAGGAGACACATCAATATCGTGACTCGTCGAGTGCTGCTACCTCTTGAGCACTCGTTGGTTTTCCCTTGAAGAGGAAAGGGTGATGCAGTAAAGTAGCGTAAGTATTTCCCTCAGTTTTTGAGAACCAAGGTATCAATCCAGTAGAAGATCACGCTCGAGTCCCATGCACCTACCCAAACAAATAAGAACCTCGCAACCAACGTGATAAAGGGCATCTTATTAAAATTTCCATACGAATTATTGTAGGAATTGTCATAATTATTAGAGGAATTACTAGGAAACGGCCTAGGATTAAAGTTTCCTCTATACGCGTTGTTACCAAAATTATTCCTACCAACAAAATTCACATCCATAGATTCATTATTATTCTCAATCAAAGTAGACAAAGGCATATCATTAGGATCAGTAGAGAACTCTTATTAGCAAATAATTTCATAAGTCCATCCATCTTTCCACTCAAAACGTTAATCTCTTCAATTGCATGCACTTTTTTATTAGTAGATCTTTCGGCGTGCCATTGAGAATAATTAACCATAATATTATCTAGGAGTTTGGTAGCTTCTCCTCAAGTCATTTCCATAAAAGTGCCTCCCGCGGCCAAATCTGAAAAATTTCTAGAAGCAAAATTCAATTCGGCATAAATTTTTTGTATAATCATCCAAAGATTCAAACCATGTGTAGGGCAATTACGTATCATTAATTTCATCCTCTCCCAAGATTGTGGAACATGTTCATGATCAAGTTGCTTAAAATTCATAATATCGTTTCTAAGAGAGATGATTTTAGCAGGAGGAAAATACTTAGAGATAAAAGCATCTTTGCACTTATTCCATGAATCAATACTATTTTTAGGCAAAGACAAAAACCAAGCTTTAGCACTACCTCTAAGCGAAAACGGGAATAGCTTAAGTTTAACAATATCATTATCCACATCTTCCTTCTTTTGCATATCACACAAATCAACAAAGTTGTTTAGATGGGTGGCGGCATCTTCACTAGGAAGGCCGGCGAATTGATCTTTCATGACAAGACTCAACAAAGAAGCATTAATTTCACAAGATTCAGCATCGGTAAGAGGAGCAATCGGAGTGCTAAGAAAATCATTGTTGTTGGTATTGGTAAAGTCACACAATTTAGTATTGTCTTGAGCCATCGTGACAAGCAAGCAATCCAACACACGAGCAAACAAAAAGCAAGTGAAAAAGAGGCGAACGGAAAAGGAGAGCGCGAATAAAACGACAAGGGTGAAGTGGGGGAGAGGAAAACGAGAGGCAAATTGCAAATAATGTAATGCGAGGGATAAGAGGTTGTGATGGATACTTGGTATATCTTGACTTGTGTGTAGACTCTCCGGCAACGGCGCCAGAAATGGCCCGTTGTCGGGAGTCAAATCTTGACTAGACTTGGCGCGAATCTCCCCGGCAACGGCGCCAGAAATCCTTCGTGTTACCTCTTGAGCACTGCTTTGGTTTTCCCTTAAAGAGAAAAGGATGATGTAGTAAAGTAGAATAAGTATTTCCCTCAGTTTTTGAGAACCAAGGTATCAATCCAGTAGGAGATCACGCTCGAGTCCCACGCACCTACACAAACAAATCAGAACCTCGCAACCAACGCGATAAAGGGGTTGTCAATCCCTTCACGGTCACTTACGAGAGTGAGATCTAATAGATATGATAAGATAATATTTTTGGTATTTTTATGATAAAGATAAATAATCAAATAAAGATGCAAAGTAAATTAAACGGCAATAGAAATAGCTAAGTGTTGGAAGATTAATATGATGGAAGATAGAACCGGGGGCCATAGGTTTCACTAGTGGCTTCTCTCAAGAGCATAAGTATTACGGTGGGTAAAAGAATTACTATCGAGCAATTGATAGAATTGAGCATACTTATGAGAATATCTAGGTATGATCATGTATATAGGCATCACGTCCGTGACAAGTAGACCGAAATGATTCTGCATCTACCACTATTACTCCACACATCGACCGCTATCCAGCATGCATCTAGAGTATTAAGTTCATAAGAACAGAGTAATGTTTTAGGTAAGATGACATAATGTAGAGGGATAAACTCATGCAATATGATATAAACCCCATCTTTTTATCCTCGATGGCAAAATACAATACGTGTCGGTTCCCTTTCTGTCACTGGGACCGCAAGATTGAACCCAAAGCTAAGCACTTCTCCCATTGCAATAAAGATCAATCTAGTAGGCCAAACCAAACTGATAATTCAAAGAGATTTGCAAAGATAACCAATCATACATAAAATAATTCAGAGGAGATTCAAATATTATTCATAGATAAACTTGATCTTAAACACACAATTCATCGGATCTCGAAAACACACCGCAAAAAGAATAGTTACATCAAATAGATCTTCAAGAGGATCGAGGAGAACTTTGTATTGAGATCCAAAGAGAGATAAGAAGCCATCTAGCTAATAACTATGGACCCAAAGGTCTGAAGTAAAATACTCACACATCACCGGAGAGGCCATGGAGTTAATATAGAGGCCCTCCGTGATCAATGCCCGCTCCGGCGGAGCTCCGGAAAAGGCCCCAAGATGGGTTCTCTCGGGTACAGAAGGTTGCGGCGGAGGAATTCGGTTTTCATGGTGCTCCTGGATGTTTTGGGGGTACGTGGACTTATATAGGAGGAAGAAGTACGTAGGTGGAGCAACAAGGGGCCCACGAGGGTGGAGGGCGCGCCCCCTGCCTCGTGGCCTCCTCGATTGTTTCTTGACACCCACTCCAAATCTTCTGGATCATGTTTGTTGAGAAAATCACGTCCCCGAAGGTTTCATTCCATTTGGACTCCGTTTGATATTCTTTTTCTGCGAAACACTGAAGTAGGCAAAAAACATCAATTTGGGCTGGGCCTCCGGTTAATAGGTTAGTATCAAAAAGGATATAAAAGTGTAAAATAAAGTCCACTAACATCCAAAATAGATAATATAATAGCATGGAGAAATCAAAAATTATAGATACGTTGGAGACGTATCAAGTGCCTCGCCGCCTCCATGGTTACGACGAGGAGAGGTGACTCATCGAGCGCCGCGCCACCGCCGACGCGTTGAACGGACCATGTCGCCGAGTCCCAGCCAGCGCATGGTGCCTCCATGGACCGGCTAGACAACTGCGAAGGAGACCTCGCGATGCGGCAGAGCCTCGTCCAGGCGCTGCCGAGGGTGTAGGTAGAAGGGGTGGCACCCTAGATGGCGTCGAGTCGAGATGCGTGTCGACGAGTCCCGACGAGCACATGGCGCCTCCATAGACCGGTGAGACGGGGCGTGTAAGGCCTCGTGATGCGGCGATGCCTCGCCCAGGTGCCGCCGATGGTGTAAGTAGAAGGGGGCGCAGTTGTGTGCGCCGAATCGAACGCACTAGAGTGCGCCGCGTCGAACGATGTGTGCCGCTGAGTCCTGGCACGATGGTGTTGATGGCAGACTCGGCGACGGAGGGTGTGCGGGAGACCGCGCACAGTCGGCGGCCCCGGTACGTCGTCCTCATGTGCGGAGAGCGCGCCCCTGGCGCGCGTGGGCGGCAACCCCGTCTTTGCGGTAGTTGTCGTCTTGCGGGGAGAGTGCGTTGAGGGCGCCCAGCCCCGGCATGTCGTCGCTGATATGTGCCGGCATGGAGGGACCGCCGGGGGCTGCACACGAAGGGCAACGCCTGCGCGTCATCGCCGGTGGTGAGTCCGGCGTGAAGGGGTCGCCGGGGGCTGCACATGAAGGACAACCCCAACGCGTCGTCGCCAGTGATGAGTCCGGCATGAAGGGGTCGCCGGGGGCTGCACGTGAAAGGCAACCCCGACGCAGCATTGCCAGTGATGAGTCCGGCGTGAAGGGGTCGCCGGGGGCTGCACACAAATGAAAACCCCGACGCGTCGTCGCCGACGGTGAGTCCGGCATGAAAGGGTCGCCAGTGATGAGTCCGGCGTGAAGGGGTCATCGGGGGTTGCACATGAAAGGCAACCCCGGCATCATCGTCTTCAAAGCAGGCCGGCGTGTGGGGATCACCGGTGTTGAGTGCGCCAGGAGTACGCGAGAACGGTAACCCCCACACCCCATCTTCTGGAGCATCAAGGGCCATCTCCAGCGGTCGGCCTCGTGCCCGGCCGTGCCGCCGCAGCTCCGGGCGCCATCGCGAGAGATGCAGATAGAGGCAAGAGATGGGATAGAAAGGAAAGATTAGTTCCGGTCCTCACCTTGAGAGAAAATGATCGGCATGATGGCGAACTCCGTTAGCGGCTTCGATGAGCCTCGTCCGGCAAGTCTCGGCCGCCTGCGCGAGGCCGCGTGCGTCGCGTCCTCCTCCGCTCCTGCTGCGTCTGCGTGAGGGATGGATCGGTGCTTCGTGCGTGGGTTCACGTCCTCCTCTCCTGCTGCGTGCGTGATGGCTGGCCTCTCCCGGATCATGTCAGCCCCCCGTGCGTCCCCCGGGACCTGTATATTTATAGGCAGCACAAGAGGGGTAGGACCCTACGAAGCCTTGGTCGTTCAGCCCCTTCGATCTTCACGTTCAAGAATTGTTTCGGTTACATATATCCCTTTCTTGGTGCTTAATCTCCTCAATTCTTCTTGGCGCACACGGCTGCACATAAAAAAAAATGCAAATATCGTCGCGCACGTACCTTGGCGTATGGCTGCCAATGGGCTCAGCCAAGACATAGGGTACGGCGACCGCGTATTTTCGTACATATATATACCTCCAAAATCGTAAGAAACGGAAGGACAGGAGGTAATATTACAGCCTAAACAAGGAACACGTCTCCGTTCCGTAAAGCAAAGGGAATCAATATAATATGGGGGCTGCTACAAATCAGCCGGATGAGAAATCATCCGCCTGCTTAGCCGTCCGATCAGCATGATAGGGGTCGTTGGATCACAGCAGGCAGCGCAAGCGTGACAGCTTCAACACCTGCCGTATTGCAGCCTCGCGCGAAGCTCCAACGCAGCATCGTCGGCGTCCGATGAGGTCCATTACAACCCGGCGGAGCTCCAACGGAGCACCACTGCTCCGGCGAAGCTCCATTGCAACTCCGTCCGAGCTTCATTGCAGCCCCGGCCGAGCTCCAACGTAGCACCGACGCTCCGGCGAAGCTCCATTGCAACTCCGGCCGAGCTCCATTGCAGCCCCGGCGAAGTTTCCACGACCCTTCCCCGGTGCTTCACTGCGGCTCCGGCGTGCTTCACTGCAACTCCGGCACGCTTCATTGCAGCTCCAGCGTCGCTTCATTGTAGGCGCGGCGGAGCTCCAATGACCGAGAGAGCGCTCCAATGCAGCTCCGACGCCGGCGACTTGCAACATCAGCAACGCCTCCTCGAGGTTGCCTCGCAGCACTTTGGCCATGGACGCGTTGCTGCGTCGCTGAACGGACAACATCGATGAGCCCCCGCCGTGCATCGCCAGCGGCGGCCGCCTCCCCTGAATGCTGCGCCGCCCCTCGGGGTTGCAGCACCCCGGCGGTGGGGCGCGGGCCTGTAGTAGCCCGCTGGCTCCGTCGCTCTTCACAACACCGTGGCGGCGCGAGGGGCGAAGTTTGCCATGGGAGCTCTCCTCTCGTGTGACAGAGACGGGGGAAGAGAAAGGAGTGGGGAAGGAGAATGTGTGGATGAGAGAGGGGACGAAGAGATAAGGCTGGCTGGCGAAGCGGTGGATGGGCCCAGGGGACGTGTGTCGATCAACGCGGGCGGCTTGCGTCGGTTTGTTTTCATCCGGATGAAAGTAAACGTTTTTCATATAATATTACCTCATGCATGCGAATAATTTACATCGTGCACGTAAGCAACCTGTATGGCACATCAAGGTGGCAGCGTAGAAATCAAACGATGCTGTCGTAATCTCACGGAGTGAATAACGGAGGCTTTCGTGACTTACAGTGACGTGTTCCTTTATTAGTACCCCACTTGATTAGGGTGCAATGCATTTATCTTATGACTTATTTTGTCGATTAAATCATGCTTATCAAATTTCCCTGTAGAGGTACTAGTTGTAGTTTCTTCTTGTAATTAATTTGTGTGTGTTTTCAGAATATTATGCTAGTCTGGTCAATAACTAAGATGTTAAGTGTGTATCCGAGAAAACTGATGTTGACTTCTTGGTTCTGGATTTCTTCTCTGCATTTGACTCCAATGTATTGCACAACAATTGTCTACTAGATTATCTTGACGTGTGTTTCACCTCATTAGCTCTAGATCACACACAAAAAGATTTCCTGGGTATTGTTGCAAGACATGAGAATTACTGGAATGGTTCATTACACCACGGCAGAACTACTCACAAAGCACTTGGATTTCCTGACAAAATTAACTAGGTCTTTTTACAATGAACAAAGGCGATGTGATTTCATCACACATAAATAAAAAAAATCAGTATGCTGCTTGACAAAGTAGCATTTAAAAAAAATCAATATCTGTAGAGAAAACTATCTTTCTGTAGTAGAACAATCTCCTGTCAATCTTGAGATGGGCACTGGTCTTCTTTTGGCCAAACTCAAACATTTGCATTTCAAATACTAAGAGGTTACAAATTCCCCATCTAGATGAACCTACAATTTCTACAAAGCTGTACTTCCATTTAGCCTTTGCGCCATCCTCATCTGAATGACCCTAATGTTTCTGTAACGATTACTGAAAAAGTTCTAGTGCTTGGAAAATTGTTACATGTAGCAATATCATTGCAGCTCCTCGCTAGATGCAAAATGTAACCAAAGAAAACTGTAAGCTGAAAAGATGAACATTAGTTTCAAAGGTACTCTCCATAATCCAGCAGCCACATATTAGAAGGAACTACATAAAAATGACAAGGAACTAAAAGAGACTTGTCCATGGCAGTGCTAAAAGAGCCCCAAGGAAGAATAAATGTATCATATTCAAAAACATAGCTCCGAAAGCTAAAAGAATGGGTCAAAGATGAGCAAAACCAACACTTAATAATATATAAGAATCTGAAGCAAAGCCCAAGAGAAATTTTATTTGTTGCAAAAAAAGTAAATATTAAATCTGGAAGCTACAATATAAAGTAGAAATTGGAAAATTAGGAAGCTACAATATAAGCAAACCTTTCTATGATAGTGGAAACAACCTGAAGAAACTAGAGAAACCTATTTATACGGTGTTGCCGTACACCATATTTTTATGTGTGGAAGAAGCCAAGATGGTATTAGAATGTTCGGAATTCAGACCAGCATTTTTAAATTTACCCCTGACTGTAAAAATTTATACATTTTTGCACGTTTAAGTTTATGTTTTTCAGCACTTGAACAAGGATTGAATTACTGGAAGAAAATCTTGGTATACAGAAACTATAGGTTTCTGGAAAGTTGGCGCTGTCAAATTTTACTGTGATATTTTCTTTCATCAAGTATTGGTGCAGGATAGCAGACAAGATAAATAAATCAAGAGAGATATATGCAGGATTTCAACTATATACGAAAGATTAAGCCATTGTTGCTACGGCCAGCATAATCTATCCTAAGATGTACAGAAATAATACGGAGAAGAATGCAGTGAGCAAATGCACATCTGTCTTTGAGTTCCTTACTGATTGCAAAGAAAATACAGAGAAGAAAAATGAAGTGGCAGCTAATTTGCATTACTAATTGATGAAACAATGTATGTGCACTGAAAACAAGTCAAATTGGACGTCTTTTCAAAGACAGAAAAATAAAATTCGACATCTGCTCGGCGCCACTGTGATTCGCCCTCTAAAATTATTCAACAAAGTAGGCTAGTTATGCTAATAGCAATCTGCTTCTTCACAGGTTGGCTTGTATTCAATTAGCATGTTCAACAACTTCTTCATGGGTCGTTGAAGAGATTTGGATTAAACTCAGTAGCGCATAGTGGAGCAAGCAGCATGAATCGCTCGCTGTTGAAGCAGCGCAGTGACGACCCGACACCGTTCCTGCAGCCAGCAGACTACCACAAGTCGCTTTGCCCAAAATTGAGGCCACACCCTGCAAACCTTGCCGACATTGCTGTCGAGCACCATGTCGTCACAACCCCACCGTGGTCAGCCGCCGCTCCCCAATCCGCCCAGCCTTTCTTCCAACGACCATGACATTGCACCCACCCGCTGGTCACTTAGATGTCGGCCACCACCCCCAAGCTAGTCGCCGTCGAAAACCGCATGCCGCCATGATTTTTTTAGGGAATCGGCCACCACAATTAGAATAGGAAACGACGAGCCGGAGAAAGGGGGATATAGCTACCACGAACAGAAAGCTTTCTTTTCTGCAAAACGTAAACTTACGTCGGCACTAAAAGATTTTACCTCACGCGTGGAGAGGCACAACACATTGATTGGATTAGATCCGAGAGAAATCTGACACGGTTGATCGACCAGGGTGCGTTAGAGTTACTATATATATGGCCAAATGACCATCATCTGCACAATCACAAAAAGATGAAGTACATGCACCCCTAATTGATGCCCCGGATCATGATTTGAGTTGAAAATATCAAGGCCAAGAATCATGTTATGATCGCAAGCAAAGGAAAATAAACATCCCGTCATCCATCATGAAGAATTCCACGGATTCCTCAAACCAACGCTATAACAATTTTTAAAATCAAAAAATAAAGAAGAGAATGAATTAGTTTTGTATGACATGGAAAGCAGATCAATTGACGATTAAATTCACCTAACAATAGTATACCTATGCTTTGATAGAAATGCATCATCAAGCTAACAGAAATGAAGAAACCAAATTCACAAATATAATGCAGATTTAGAGCAAGATATGTCTATAAACCCTATAAGAAACAATACATAGGATTTGAAAAAATGGAAAAATCTAGGTTTGCAACCATCAAATCAGCAATTAATAATATGGGATTTCTAAAATACTTTCGGGAATTAGAATGACAGAAATGTATTGCGGTACAGTAGCTGATTCGTGAGTGAGAATAAACTTATACACAGAGCAAATCCAAGGCATAAATCTAGCTAGTAAGGAAAGATCTAAGATGGTCAGATAAGATGTAAATTGACTCCTGTCTTTATCACTTTACTAATGGAGGTCTGCACAATACTTGTGCTGCATAATATGCTAATTAATCTAAGCATCAGTAGCAAAATGACAGTAAGAATACACACGAACGCATGAAAACACCTACAGAGGGAGAAAGGGGAAGAGAGAAAGTGAGGAAACCTGGGAATGGCTTGGTGCCATGGAGCCTGGGCATCTTACGCGGAGCTCGCTGTAGGATTGACAACGACGACCTCCACCTCGTCAGCGCTATGGACCAGTAGTAGGAAGGGAGTCGCTTCTCGCGAGCCTCACTCCAATCGGAGCCATCCCGCTGCCGTGCATCCCAAAAAGGAAGGAGGGGCGGAGTTCGGCGCGGCACGGCGCGGCGACGAGAGGCCAGGGCAGGAGCTTGGGGTCGGGAAATGGGAACGGAGGTCGGGCCATCGCCGGGGCTGACGAAGGGAACGAGGGATGGAGGTGGGTCGTGGCGCGGCCGTCGGCCGAAGAGGTTACCAAAGGCCGTGAAATACTGCTCGACTCGACGCTGCCGCCGGCAAACGGGGCCACCCCCGACGTCGCACGCATCCGACTCCACCTGCGGCGGCTCGCCGCCGAAACCACCCGCCGCTCGCCGCTCGCCGCTTCCTCTCCCAATATTCCAGAAACTGCGGGGAGTGGGCTAGCTAAGCAGTTGCTAGGTAAAGAAAAAATTACCTCGGCTTTTCTTTTGAGCAAATAAAATTACCTCGGCTGGAGCCAGGTTGCGTGCGAGTGTGGCTGGGTCGTTCGACCGGGGTGAAGAATTCCCAGGGTTCTTAATAGACTTTATATATATATATATATATATATATATATATATATAGAAAAATGATTGTGTATTCCTGGGAGTACGTACTCCCGCTTCTCATATACCACATAGATAAATCTTTTATACCACTTTATTATTTTTAATATACTTCATTACTAATTATTAGATACCCCAAAATGAGTTCCATGAAAAAATTCATGTGAGTCTACATATTTTTGAATGTTTACGTATATACTGATGTGTTTGTACGTGAAAAAGGTATATTACAAAAAGTACATCACAGATGATATTTTTTCAACAAAACTCGTATTGGAGTATCTTAGAATATTTAATGAAGTATATTGAGAATAATAAAAAGGTATAATTAATGTGTATATGAGGTATATTGAGAATGGGAGTACATACTCCCAGGAGTACAGAAGAGGAGTCCTATATATATACAGCTGGGAGATCTCAGGGTGCGGTGTGACACATTCGTCCAACCTTCTTGAGAAACCCTTTTACCAGACGTGCTTTCGGGCGGCAAATGATATATATGCTTGTACCGAGCATTAGCTAGGGCTCGTCTGGCGAATCAACCTGTGGTTGAGTTAGTTAGGTGGACAGTGGTATCCCCAACCTATCAGGGTTCAAATCCTGGTGCTCACATTATTTCTGGATTTATTTCAGTATTACCGGCGATGCGCTTTCAGTGGGAGGAGATGTTTCCGTCAACGACGAGGCGCCTGCGGTGACTTCGTAAATCTCAAGATGATATGCCGGCTCAGTCTTTCGGAGGTGCTCATAGGGATAGGGTGTGCGTGCGTACGTTCATAGGGGTGAATGTATGCGCGTGTATATGAGCGCTTGTGTCTGTACTGATGCTTAAAAGAAAAGCTAGGGCTCGCCTGCAGAACACCTAAGAAGGGCCATGGCCCGATATGCCCATGCAATGTGCTGGTTACTTTTAGCTTCATTGAACACATGGCTCTCTTCTTCGTGTTTCTCCCTGATTTTTGTTCATGATATTATCATTTTTTGTGTGTTCGTCAGGTTTCTTGTGGATTTTTTTGCATTCCATTTTTTCTTGATTTATTTTTGTTATCTTTGCCTCTTTGTTTATTCCCCTCTTTGTTGTTGTTCTTTTTCCACATTTTTCTCTTTCTTTATTTTCTGTGATTTTCTTCTTACTTATTTTACTTACTTAATTAGAAAATAAATTTACTCATGACTTTTAAAACACACAATGTACATATTTTCAATAAATGATGAATATTTTTTAACACTGTGAACTTTATTTAATATATGATGAGTACTTTCTTCAATACACGATAAAAAATAAATTGTATTTTCAGTTTTACGTCGTAAAAGATTATTTTCCAAAATTATGTGAATATATTTTGAAATGTGAGAATACTTTAATAATTACAAGGACATTTTTTGAAATATGTGAATACTCTTTGTAAATAAAAGAAGTTTCTTTTTGAATACAAGATTTTTACGAACTACGTGAATATTTTTCTAAATAGGTAAATCATGTTCGAAAGTAGAAGAACATTTTATTGTGTTCGAGAGTATGCGTGCGTAGCTACAGAATTGGCAGCAATCTGCGTCTCTGGCCATGGCCCGTGGGCTACGTGCATATCGGGCGGGGGGCCCTGGCCCGGAGCCGTCCGATCCCACACGATCGAGTGGCGCGAGCAGTATCTCCCACATGGGAAAGGTAGCGACCGCTCTGTCTCCCACACGCGAAGGTAGCCAAAGTTCGTGACCTGTGGTAGCGTTCCGGCGCCCGCCTATTTAAATGATTCTTTTTTAACGTTCTTCACATGGAGTGCTTTTGCTAGGTAACTACACATGTGATGGTATAAATACTAGAGCACCATCTTTCTCGATGCTGATCGTGATCGAGTCAATGTTGCTAATGTTCAGAGTAGCATCGTTGACGCCGCCACCTTCTTCGAAGCATGACATCGTAGCAACATCGAAGCAGCGGGGTCGCCATTGCCACACCACTGCGGTCGTTGCATTATCAATGGTGCAACCATGCCCATCATCACAACACTGTCATGGAAACATGTTTGCAACATCGTCTTGGTTGTCGAAGAAGGACATCGTGGCCGTCGAACCATGTCGTCATTACAGCCGTCGAAGCACATCACCAACGTTAAAATCATGTTGCCGCGCCATTGCCGCAGTCGTTGAAGCACGTCCCGTAGCATCATTACTGGTGTTTGAGCATGTTATCGTGCCTACGTCACGCTTGTTGTAGCATCGTCAAAGCAGTTGGAATGCCGTCGCAGCATAGCCACGGCCGCCGAAGTACACCATAGGTGTTCGAAGCATGTGGTCACGTCATCATCACGGCCATCGTAATGTCGCCGTGGTCGTTGAAGCAGTCAGATGTCGCAGAGACCGCCGTACGTCGTAGCACTGTCTGCAGCCTTCAGTGTTGTTGCGACGGAGCATCACCGGGTGGCGTGGGGCAGCAATGGAGTAACATCGGGGTCGTCGGTGCTGCGACCGAGTATTACCGAGCGGCAAGGTGCAGTGACGCGAGCTGCAATGGAGCAACGTCGGTGCAGCGACGGAGTATCATAGGGGCGTGCTGCACTAATCCATTTTATGTACGGATTGTTGTACTAATCCATTTTGTGTACGGATTGCTTAGGACACGAGGTATGGCCGGTCAAGGAAACTGAAACCCGGGCGGGCTCGCTGTCGATCCATCTATATAATCTGGAGTAGCAGGTACCCAGGCAAGGCAAGCAGCTAGCGAGTTCAGGGTTACACGTGCATACCTAGCTACTTGATCCATCGTGTACGTGCGTAGCTAGCTCTGCGATGGCCGACGGCAAGTTGGATCCTCCCGCCGGCTACGCCTTCGAACCAGCCGAGCACGAGCTGATCACCAAGTTCCTCCGGCCACGGATCGCCGCCGGACCGGACGCCTTCTTCGCCAGCCGCCTCATCCACGAGTTCGACGCCTACTCCGCCGCCCCCGGCGACCTCGTCGAGATGTATCAACACGCGCAAGGAACGGACAAGGGCGACGGGAAAGGGGGCGTCTGGTACTTCTTCACCCATGCCCGTCGTCACCAGACCAAAGGCGGCCGCGGTGGCGGGAGGCGGCAGCGTGCCGTGGCCGACGCCGGCGAGGGTTACTGCTGGCACTCGGAGAAGGGCGGGATCCCTGTGCTAGACAACCAAGGTAAACTCGTAGGCCATAGAAGAAACCTCAGCTACGTCAAGAAGTTGCCTAGAGAAAAAGAGAAGATCAGGATCGGCTGGTGCATGGCCGAGTACAGCCTCGACGGCGACGGCAAGCAAGACGGCTTGGTGCTCTGCAAGGTCTGCGTCTCTCGTCACAGGAGCGAGACCACATACGACGAGGTAATCAATGCCCCCGGTTCCAGGAAAAGGAAGGCCGCCGACGTCCAGCACCCGGATGCTCCACGGACCCAAACCCCACGCCGCCAGGAACCGCCGATCGTCCAACAACCCGGGATGCTTCACGAGTATGGGCGCTGGTTCATGTCCGACGAAGGCGAGACGTTGTTGCCGCCCGGAGCAGTGGACGACGGCAGCGTGGATCCAGGCGGGTTCTTCACCGACGACATGCTTCAAGATTTTCCCGAGCTCCATGACGCTGTGGTGGCGCAGGGGTTCTTGCCCGGTAAACTCGACGGCGCAGTCCAAGAAGGCATTGGCGCTGCAGAGGATGAAGACGACGCCTTCCGGTGCACGTTAGATGAGCTGCTCGGCTTCTGCGACGACACGACTGTACTAGTCTAGGAGAGTGGATCGTTCCACCACGTGAGGGCCGAGTGCGTGATGAACAACTCCAAAACCTGCATCCAGGAGATGATCCAAGAGATGATGTACTAGTCTAGCTTAGCTTTGATGTATGTCATTGTCATGGCACACAAACACAAGGTGTCTTGCTAATTGTATTGTGATGATGAACAAGCAATAAATCCGTGTGCAGCAGCCTAATTGATTAATTTCTCTATTTTTCTCCATATATTCGTTTTATAGTACGTACGTGATGGTTATAAGTGTTTCAGTTTCTCTGTTCATGATTTACATCTGATTGCCCATGCATATATGTCCATGTTAAAAATTATCTTGATTAGGACTTTTCTACAATTAATAATCTTTACTATCGATGGTTTTCGGTATGGATGGTGCTTTGTATCAGCTACAACAAGCGATACGGTCACTACCTTTCCTAGCTACGCACATATCTCTGCTAGCACCTCATGAGTCATGACCCTCGGCCTCTCGCTCCCGCACCCCGCACCCCTCGCTCCCGCGGCGCGCCCCGCGCGCGCCTCGGGAGATCCCGATCGGCCGCCACCGCCGTCGCCTCCCCAGCGTCGCCTTCCCCTCGCCGCCGCCGGAGTGCGCCCGCCGGGCGAAGCCCGCGCGGCGCGGGCGGCAGCGGGGCATCCCCTCCTTCCTCTGGTCCTTGTGGCAGCGGCGCGGGCCGTCAGATCGGGGACAAGGGGCGCCTCGTCCGGCTGGTCTCCCGGAGGTGGGGACGGCTGGATCCGGCGGCGACTGGGCTAGGAGGAGGTGGCGCGGTGTGGCGGTGCTGGTGGCAGGGTTTCGGTCGAGGTCGTCTTTGATCTAGATCGGGATCTCCATCGGGGGCGTCGCATGGCGGTGGGATCGGATCGGCGGCAACGTCACCGGTTCGGCGGAGGGCTCCGTTCCAGCCAACCGCGAGATCGGGATGCCGTGGCTTCCGGTGAAAATCGCGTCTGACTGCGGTCATGGCGGACGATGGCGGCGTCTCGGACGTCGTTCCCTTCTCGAGGCATCATCGTTGCAGGTCACGTCAACCTGATCGAAAGGTTTCGGGGGAAACCCTAGATCTAGATCTACCGGATCGGACGATGGTGACGTTTCGATGTCGTTCTCCCTCCTGGGGGCATCGTTTTGGAGCAAGTGTTGACTGGAGGGGACAAGAGGAGGAGCGGCGTGGCATCTGGCACGTCGACAACGGCGGGTCTCAGCGGCATGGAGCAGCGGGGGTCTCGTCGGTGGGCGTGTGATGATGGACGAGCGCAGGATGGTGGCGCTGTCTGGCGTCGTGGTGGCGTCGATGGCAGAGAGGCCTGGCACGGTTCATGCAACAGTACAACTCTGAAGATGGATTGATGGTACGTGGCTGCGGCGACCTCATACCCGGCAGGGGGCCTGGTTGAAGAGCATGCCGGACTGGTGGGTGCCCATACCCGGAAGGAGTCCTGGTGGGACCTCAGGTCTCAGATGTTAGGTTTGGCTGCGAGGTCTGTTTGGTATTAGGCCCAGACCATCAGCGCCCCTTCATCAGTTAGATAGGAGTAGCGACAGAGGTTGCGAAGATGGTGGCTTTGGTCTTACTGTTGTACGACTTTGTAAGGTCTTGTGTTATAATCAATAAAGTGGCCGTATGCATCGTCCAGATGCAGAGGCCGGGGGTATTCCTCCTTTTCGAAAAAAAAGAAAAAAAATGAGTCATGACCCTCGTGGAATGCTTACCATTCACCCACAATGCCTCCACTGTGCGTCACCGTTGTTGACGCAATATGTTTTTAATGATTTTTGCAGTGTTTTTCCTGCTTTATTTTTCTTTTTAGTCATTTTTACTTGTTTGTTTTTCTTTTTCTCCTCCTGTGTTTATTATATATTATATACTCCCTCTGTCCCAAATTTTTTATCTTATATTTGTCTAAATACGGATGTATCATTTGTCTAAATACGGATGTATTAGATATATCCGTATTTAGACAAATCTAAGACAAGAATTTTGGGACGGAGGGAGTATAACAAAACTATTCTGGGTCATATTATCATTTTGCACACTTGGAAAAAAATAGTTCAGGTAAAAAAAGAAGTGCCCACTAATTTAACAGTGTGTAATAAAACTGAAAAAGTGTTTGAGTATTCTAAATAAAATGGTCTTGCACTTTCAAAAATGATTCATGAACTATTTAGAAAATATCCATTTTATTTATAAAAAATACTCATGTATTTGGAAAATAAATTTCATTTTTTTCAAAGACTGTTCACATATTTTGTAGAATTTACATGTAATTATCTATATTTACCCTACCACTCTGTATTGCGGCATGTTCATATATATTTTGGAATTCATCCCTATGTTGTAACCTGCGTATATATTGTTTTGTAGGGAAAGTAAGGATTCTCAAATGATGACCTTGTTGCAAGTACCGGGCTACAGAAACAACAACCTGAAGCTATCAACAATGTCGTGGTGGTGCGTCAAGAAGCAACAGAAGCAGTCGAACATACACTGGCAATGCAGCAGTAGGAACTTGATGCTATGAAAAAGGCCCTACCAGAGCAGGAAAAAGAACTTGGAGCTGTTAAGAATTCCCTGGCAAAGCAGCAGCAAGAACGTGAAGCATGTCCAGCCAAATGCGTAGCATGAACTTCAATCTGTAAAGATTACGTACCTGCCAGCAAAACATACTTGAAGGTGTCAAAGAAGGCTTGTAACATCGTTGGTGAGCGTGTGGAGGTGTATCACCGACGAATTTATCCTCGGTGGATTTGCTAGGTTCTGATTGTTGTTCGTCTATGTTTATGTGTCTTCGGGTTGAATCCTCTCGATCTATGTTATTCTTCATCCGAGGCGGTTGCTGTTCTGGTGCGCTGGTCCTATGGGGCCCTAGCACGAAAACTTTCCGACTGTCTACTACAAGAAGTTGTGTCCAACTTTGTCTAGGGAGGGGCGATGACGGCGGCGCGCCTTCGGCTCGCTTCAGTGTTTATAGTCGTTGCTAGGTGGTCTATGGATCTGGATGTATTTTTTTATTATTTATGTAGTTCGTTCTACTGCCAAGATTGAAGATGAATAGATCTGAAGTTTTCTCGCAAAAAAAAAGAAGGCTCTACTGGAGCATCAAGATGAAATTGAATCCTTGATAATGGCCCTGTTAGATCTGCATAATCATTTTGAATCTATCAACACTTCCCTTGTAGACTAGCAGGAAGAACTTGAATTCGTCTAGAATGCCAAGGAAGAGAAAACTTTAGCTAAGGAATGAGGCTTAATGATCTTGACGGAATGCTTAAGTACATCGCCACGATTGCGTTGGCAGGACCCATGTCTATAGCTGCGCAAACAAATCCCATCATACTAGTGCAATGTTTGATGGTCATGAAACTATGTCATTTGCCTAATTTTATTGTGCGGCTTTGTCCCATGGTTTGTTAGTGTGTTGGCTCAGAGAAGTCTCTGTGATAATTGTCTGCCATTTAATCACAGTAAAGATAGCTGAATTGGTGTTGAAATTGAATTTTCGCACAAATTCATATAAAAATTGCCAAAAATGGAATAAAAACTTCAAATATGTCCGCCAATTACAATATATAAAAAATTGACCGTTGATAACCTACAAGTATAGGGGATCGTTTGTAGCCTTCTTCGATAAAACCCACCTATTGCATTATGAACACGCAATTTTCTATGCGAGTAGCAACAAGTCAAATGGTGCTGCAAAGACCATTGACAATATGTTTCATGTTGTGAAAGATAGAATCTAGGATCAAGCTAATGATGTTAAGCATATAAAAAAAGATTTATATGTATTACGGATCCGTTTTCCAAAGGCTCGCCACCCATATTTATGATTATGTTGCCGGCATGGGTTAGGAAAGCCTTTTGATCCTGGAAATTAGGACCATCTTATAAACCAACTCCCATAAAGTATTATGTTTTCCATTTCGAGATAGAATGATATACTATAGGTAATGAGGTTCAATGGCATCTCATTGGTCATTGTAACACTTTATTTTGGTGTGTTATTTCTATCGAGGGTGGGCTTATGATGCTTATTAACCTACGATCAAGGGGGAGAATGTTGGAATTGAGCTCGGTCAAAACAAATTGAGAGAAAAGGGGGGATCTCAAATCCCACGCATGTGCCCTAATCGGGGGCACCAAACCAACTGTTTTGGTTTCGGTCCTGCCTCCTTAGCACCTGATATATATAGGGTCGCGCTATTCGTCACCCTGGGTGAGGAATAGTTATTCTTCACCCCCTCTATTTTGACATCAATGCACCATATTTTTATGTTTCGTAAATTTTGTCTTATTTCATACATAAAAAGAGAACGTAATAAAGTATGTACTCGCTGTAAAAAATATTTTATGTTACGTAAAATTACGAATGTAAAAACATAGCGTAAAACATACATAGAATGTGATTTTTCTGGTCTTATAACCAATATTTTTTGTTTTTTATACCAAATTTTACATATTGAATCAATATGCATGTAACTATTTATATTTTAAACGTAATTTATTTAGAAATTGATCGTAAGATTACCTCGGGTGAAGAATAACTTATTCTGTACCCTAGGTGATGAATAGTAACACTATATATATATATATATATATATAGTGTTACATTCCTATTGATTCACTACGTAAAATTTGATATAAGAAAATAAAAATATAGGTCATAAGACAAGAAAATTTGCAGTTTATGTGTATTTTAGATTATGTTTTTATGTTTGTAATTTTACATAACATAAAATATTTTTTACGGCAATTATATATTTTCTTACGGTCCCTTTTTGCGTCGGAAATAAGACAAAACTTACGGAACGTAAAATTACGGTGTATTGATGGTAAAATAGAGGGGGGGGGGTGAAGAATAACTATGCCTCACCCAGGGTGACGAATAGCGCGACCATATAGTGTTACTATTCATCACCTAGGGTACAGATATATAACGAAAAAGGGCCCCCCCCGTGCTAACCCAACGATCTGCACGGTAAGGCAAGTCCCTCTCTAACCCATTTCGTTAGCTTAGCACGCGGTCGTTTAGTGTTTTGCTATTGCTTTCTTCATGACTTATACATGTTCCTATGACTATGAGATTATGCAACTTCCGTTTACCAGAGGAACACTTTGTGTGCTACCAAACGTCACAACGTAACTGGGTGATTATAAAGGTGCTCTATAGGTGTCTCCGAAGGTACTTGTTGGGTTGGCGTATTTCGAGATTAGGATTTTTCACTCCGATTGTCGGAGAGGTATCTCTGGGCCCCCACTCGGTAATGCGCATCACTACACTAGTAGAAAAAGGGTCAAACGTGAAGCACATTAGTGCCGGTTTGTATTTGAGCCGGCACTAATGTATACATTAGTGACGGTTCCAACGGCTAGCCGGGCCGCTTTCATTAGTACCGGTTCGTGGCGAACCTTTAGCACCGGTTCGTGCCACGAACCGGTACTAATGAGAGTGGTGGCAGGATGTTGTCAGAGTGGGGCCCCTCCAGCACCTTTAGTACCGGTTCGTGGCACGAACCGGTACTAAAGGTCGTCCTATATAAACCCTTCGTCCACCAGCACTCTGTTCTTCCCCCTTTCCCCTCTCCCTCTCCTCTGTTCTTCCCTTCTTCCTCTCGAGTTCATCACAAAATTTGCCCAAAATTTGTCAAGATTTGAAGGCCCTCATCTATTCAAATGATCACAAAGGTTAGCAACTTTGTCCTTTCATCTCTCATTGCTAGATTAGCTCTTGCATTGGTTTATATAGTGATTAATTTGTGAGTTTAGTAATTTGGGAGGATATATATATGTGCTAGTATTTGATTTATATGCAATTTGAGGTCAAAAATAACACTTAGTTTGCATATGTAGGTGTGGTTTACTTAGTGCCTTCTAAATCTCCATCGTAGCCACCGTCGATCGCCCGCACCGTCCCGTCGCCGGCACCACCTTGTGGTGAGCCTCTTGTTCATGAAATTTTATATAAAAATTGATGTTTGTGTGATTTGGATATATAGTTACTCGTATAATTATCTTACCCGTACGTTGTTTGTTATACATATAGTGCCATGGTTTTGATATCCGTCCCCGTCGGCCCTAGTCCTTGTTATGATTCGGATGTGGTATGTATATTCTCTTTTAAAACTAGTTGCATTTCGTGTTTATGAAAAATTATGCCCATCAAGTTGACATAGAAATTTTTTCTAGGAGGTATGTGAACCGGAAATTCCAACCGACCCTATTGCCGAGAGGTTAAATTTAGTTGAAAGAGAAAACGAGTACTTGAAAGAAAAATTGAAAAGAATTGAGGGGGAGAAGATGGAATTGGAGTTGCATGTTGCCGATGTCGTCGATGATCACAAGATCAAGATGGAGAAAATGCGCTTGAAGATTAGAAAGATTAGAAAATATGCCATCGATAGTGAGGCTTGGTATCATTATGCTGTTGGATTCATTGTTACCTTAGTTGCGATCTTGATCGTATTTGTTGTTGCATTTAAATGCTTTAGCTAGAGAGTTATTTGTTTGTTGCATTTAAATGTTGTATGAACTTTATGTATGAACTTGTATTAATTGTATGAACTTGTATTAATTTGGTCTATTCGGTGTTGTGTAATGAAGATGAGACGGCAATGGATGTACGATGACCGATGCTCTCCCCAGTTCGTTGAGGGCGTGCATACTTTTCTGCTTGCGACTGAGGCAAACAAGCGGGCGGATGGTTTTATGCCTTGTCCATGTGCTCGCTGTAAGAATGGTCACAATTACTCTACGTCAAGAACCATTCACGTCCACCTGTTTAAGTCCGGTTTCATGCCCCATTATAATGTTTGGACCAAGCACGGAGAAAGAGGGGTTATGATGGAAGACAAGGAAGAAGAAGAGGACGATGACAGCTATCCTAGCCATGGGTTCCTTGAATACGATGATACAATAATGGGGGAAGAAGCTGAGCCGGTAATGCGGGAAGAAGCTGAGCCGGCAATGCGGGAAGAAGCTGAAGAAGAGGCATCAGATGAGCCCGTTGATGATCTAGGTCGGGCCATTGCCGATGCAAAGAGAAACTGCGCAAGTGATTTGGAGAAGAAGAAGTTGCAGCGCATGTTAGAGGATCACAAAAAATTGTTGTACCCGAATTGCGTAGGTGACAAGAAAAAGCTGGGCACCACACTGGAATTGCTGCAATGGAAGGCAGAGAATGGTGTACCTGACAAGGGATTTGGAAAGTTGCTGGTAATGATAAAGGATATGCTTCCAAAGGACAACGAATTGCCCGAGAGTACGTACGAAGCAAAGAAGGCTGTCTACCCTCTAGGGTTAGAGGTGCAGAAGATACATGCATGCCCTAATGATTGCATCCTCTACCGCGGTGAGTACGAGGATTTGAACGCTTGCCCGGTATGTGGTGCATTGCGCTATAAGATTTGCCGCGATGACCCTGGTGATGTCGAGGGCCGGCGCCCCAGGAAGAAGATTCCTGCCAAGGTGATGTGGTATGCTCCTATAATACCACGGTTGAAACGTTTGTTCCAAAACAAAGAGCATGCCAAGGCGATGCGATGGCACAGAGAATACCGTAAGAAAGACAGAAAGTTGAGAGTACCCGCTGACGGGTCGCAGTGGATAAAAATCAAAAGAAAGTACGGGAAGGAGTTTGCAGATGACGCAAGGAGCGTATGGTTTGGTCTAAGCACAGATGGCATTAATCCGTTTGGGGAGCAGAGCAGCAACCATAGCACCTGGCCTGTGACTCTATGTTTGTATAACCTTCCTCCTTGGTTGTGCATGAAGCGGAAGTTCATTATGATGCCAGTACTCATCCAAGGCCCTAAGCAACCCGGCAACGACATTGATGTGTACCTAAGGCCATTAGTTGAAGAACTCTTACAACTGTGGAATGGAACAGGTGTACGTGCGTGGGATGAGCACATGGGGGAAGAATTTGACCTAAAGGCGTTGCTGTTCGTGACCATCAATGATTGGCCTGCTCTCAGTAACCTTTCAGGACAGACAAACAAGGGATACCGCGCATGCACGCACTATTTGGACGATACCGACAGTATATATTTGGCTAATAAGAATGTGTACCTGGGACATCGTCGATTTCTTCCGAGCAGGCATCCCGTAAGAAAGAAAGGCAAGCATTTCAAAGGTGAGGCGGATCACCGGACGAAGCCTCGCCACCATACTGGTGCTGATGTACATGATATGGTCAAGGATTTGAAGGTGGTCTTTGGAAAGGGTCCTGGTGGACAACCTGTTCCGAATGACGCTGACGGACGCGCACCCATGTGGAAGAAGAAATCTATATTTTGGGACCTGCCCTATTGGAAAGACCTCGAGGTCCGCTCCGCAATCGACGTGATGCACGTGACGAAGAATCTTTGTGTGACCCTGCTTGGCTTCTTGGGTGTGTATGGGAAGACAAAAGATACACCTGAGGCACGGGAGGACCAGCAACGTATGCACGGAAAATACGGCATACATCAGGGTCATGCAAGCTACGCTCTTACCAAAGAAGAGAAGGAAATCTTCTTTGAATGCCTGCTCAGTATTAAGGTACCGTCTGGCTTCTCGTCGAATATAAAGGGAATAATAAACATGGCAGAGAAAAAGTTCCAGAACCTAAAGTCTCATGACTGCCACGTGATTATGACGCAACTGCTTCCGGTTGCATTGAGGGGGCTTCTGAAGGAAATATGCCCTAGAGGCAGTAATAAAGTTATTATTTATTTCCTTATATCATGATAAATGTTTATTATTCATGCTAGAACTGTATTAACTGGAAACATAATACTTGTGTGAATACATAGACAAACAATACCGGAAAACGTTCGATTAGCCATTGTGAAGCTATGTGCATTTCTCAATGCAATCTCTCAGAAGGTAATCGATCCAGAAATCATACCAAGGTTACAGAATGATTTGGTGCAATGTCTTGTCAGTTTCGAGTTGGTGTTCCCACCATCCTTCTTCAACATCATGACGCACGTCCTAGTTCACCTATGCGAAGAGATTAACGTTTTGGGTCCTGTATTTCTACACAATATGTTCCCCTTTGAGAGGTTCATGGGAGTCTTAAAGAAATATGTTCATAACCGTGCTAGGCCAGAAGGAAGCATCTCCAAGGGCCGTCAAAATGAGGAGGTCATTGAGTTTTGTATTGACTTTATTCCTGACCTTAAGCCAATTGGTGTTCCTGAATCGCGGCATAAGGGCAGACTGGATGGAAAAGGCACGCTAGGAGGGGAACAAATAATATGTATGGACGGACATTCTCTCACTGAAGCACACTACACAGTTCTACAGAATTCCGCCTTGGTGGCTCCGTATATGGATGAACACAAGAATTTGCTACGCTCCAAACACCTGGAGCGGTCTGATGACTGGATTACACGTGAACAAACCAGGAGTTTCGCCAGCTGGTTGCAAGCACGTACCATGCATGACACCTCTATTGAAGATGACCTGTACTTGCTGTCCCAGTTACCATCTTCGAATATAATGACTTTCAAAGGGTACGATATAAATGGTAATACATTTTACACGATCGCCCAAGATAAGAAGAGCACCAACCAAAACAGTGGTGTCCGCTTTGATGCAGAAACCAAGACGGGAAAGGAAACATATTATGGTTATATACAGGACATATGGGAACTTGACTGTCGACGTGGTTTGAAGGTCCGTTTGTTTCGGTGCAAATGGGTCAATATGACACGAGGCGGGGTAACGGAAGACCCGCAGTACGGAATGACAATAGTGGATCTCAACAATCTTGCGTATGCAGACGAACCATTCGTCCTAGCCAATGATGTGGCACAGGTTTTCTACGTGAAGGACATGTCTACCAAGCCAAGAAAAAGAAAAGATAAGGAAGCGAATGCATCGTACGATGAGCCAAAGAGGCACCTAGTTCTTTCTGGGAAGAGAAACATCGTGGGAGTGGATGACAAGACAGACAAGTCAGAAGATTATGAAAAGTTTGATGAAATTGCTCCATTCACAGTGAATATTGACCCGAGCATCCCGTTAAATGATGAAGATTTTCCATGGCTACGACGCAAAGGGACACACGCGAAGAAAAAGTTTCACACCCAAAGATCTGGGATGTGATCGGCTTAACTATCATCACTTTCTTCTGTGTTTCACACCCAGGAGGGAATCTCTGTAATAGTTAGGATAGCTAGTTATGTGTTTTGGCATTTGAAACGCGAAGAAATTTTATGTGCAAGCAAATTCTTTCATGCATTTACTGATTTTTTCAGCTAAATGACCCTGAAATTGAAAAGCATTTCAAATGAACTCAGAAAAGGATGAAAGTTGGCATGATATCATAATTTCACCCACATAGCATGTGCAAAAAAGTAGAGAGGGTTACCGCAAAAACTGGATGCACTTCGTGTACAAAATGGACAATCTGTTTCGAAGTATCAGGGTTTCGGACGAAAACTCATCCGTTACAAAGGCATTTCCTTTTTGAAATAACTTAAGCATTACCAAATTGAATATAATGATAAAACACACTAATATTAAACATAAGAAAAAAGAATCACTGGAAAATGTATTTTTAAAGTTAAGTTATTCACAAACTAGTGATTCACACAAATTTCAAATAATTCAAAATTTAAACTATTCAAATTTAAAAACTACCGGCACTAACTGAAAGTTTCTAAAAACTATCAAAAATATTCACAAAGAAACTCTAAATACAGCAAAAAACAACTAAAAATAAATAAAGCAGAAAAGAAAAAACTAAATGAAAAAAGCCCACCTATCGGGCCACAGCGGCCTGCATACGACTAGAAACCCAACCTATTGTTGGGCCAGGATGCAGGCCCGCAAGCAAAATAGGCCCCACAGGGCAGAGTAGCAGAGGTAGGCCCAGAAGGCCTGCTTTAGAGAGGAGCTCGAGACAGCAGCAACGGCGGGGCTTATAAGCAGGTGTGAGCGCCCTTCGGCTAGCGAGGTGGGACTAAACTTCTACGCCCCTCGCCTGGCAGCGCACCCCCTTTAGTACCGGGTCGTGGCACCAACCGGTACTAAAGGGGGGGCCTTTAGTACCGGTTGGTGGCTCGAACCGGTACTAAAGGTGTCTCCTATATAAGAAACACTTCGAAAAGTTTCAGTTTCTCATCTCCCACTTCTCTCTGCCGCCGCCCCGTCCCGCGCCGTCGCCGCCCCCGTCGCGCCATCCCCGTCGACTCCGCGACGCCCCCGTCCTCGTCGCGTCGTCCCCGTCGACTCCGTGGCACCCCCATCGCCCTCCCGGTCGCCGATCCCCTCGCTTCGCCGTCGCCGTCGCCTTTGGATCGACCTCGCCTCGCCGTCGCCGTCGCCTCGACCTTGCCCGCGCGCGCTGTGAGCCCCTCCCCCGGCCCCTTTCCTCCCTCCAATCGATCGTAGCGCACACCGGCGCCGGCGCCGGTGCCGACCGTAGCGCACACACGCGCGCGCGCGCACACACGCACGCGCGCGCACACACACACTACATGCACACACACACACACACTACACACACACACTAGACGCGCACACACACACAATTTTTCTGTTTTTAGCTTTTAGTTTTTTCTGTTTTTCTGTTTTTCATACAAAGTTTTAGATGAATTAATTAATTAGATTAGATTAATGTCAAATAGTATGTAGAAATGTTAGTTATAATATGTATAATGTCAAATGTTATAGAAATGTTAGTTATATAGAAATGTTAGAATTTAGAATTTAGAATTGTTAGACGATGATCGATGTTTTTTTAGTTTCTTATATTTTTAGTTATAAAATTTAGAATTTGCATATATGAAATCATCACAATCCATCATTGAAAAAATGTTACTTTACTTTTGCGGCATATAGCATTTTGTTGTCGACGATGCCCGGCCCGCATCCTCGCCGTCGACACGTCCGCGACGACGTCCTGCTTCAGAGGACCCATGTCCGGGACTGGGCTCCGCCGGGCTGGCACTGGGAGGTGCTACCTTCAGGGGCGCGACGCTTGGTGAGGAACCCGGCCCCGGGTCCCATCGTCGACCCTCATCTTCTTTGGTGGCATTCGCGTGGGCCACTTTCGGTGCGGAGGGTGCCGGCCCCGCCGGAGGTGGTACGTCGCTGTGTCAGGGAGGAGGACGAGCACGTCCATCGCTACATGGCTGCTATGGACGTCAGGTTCTCCAATACCTGGCAGGTTCTTTGGGGAGATCACCCGAGCTATGATCCAGTGATGGTTCCTTCTCTTTGGGTGTCCACCGCCCGCACCTCAGGAACCGCGAGTGGCCTAGATTACTCTGTAGTATTCGATCTTTATTAGCTTGCTAGCTAGGTAGCTAGTGATGTATTCAATATTATATCTATTATTCGAGATGATGTATTCGAGATTATATCTATTATTCGAGACGATGTATTTGAGATTATATCTATTATTTGAGACGATGTATTCGAGATTAAATCTATTATTCGAGACGACGTATTCGAGATTAAATCTATTATTCGAGACGATGTATTCGAGATTATATCTATTATTCGAGATTATACTAAATTGTTTTATATTTCTTTTGGCATAGTTAAATAAAAGCTATGGCGGACAATACCGACAGAGAGAGAGAACAGACCATGTTCGATATCATACGCGGGCCAGATGATGATCAGAATGAAGAAGATTTTGACGGCCCCGAATTTCTAAACAACACCAGAGAGGGTGATATGATATTCGATCGCGACGACCGAGAAGATGAAGTCATGAACTACAACGAAGAACATGTTGATCCTGAAACAACAAACACCGGCGAGGTATATATATTTATATAAGCAGGAATCTGGTGATCATCGCATGTTTTAAATGAGTTGAAGATATATTAACGAATCGATCTTTCTTCTTTCAGCCATCCGGATCGAGCAAATCTTCAGGCACAAGGACGAAATGAGGCCCGAACAAAAAGTTGAAGGAGGGCGTAAAGTACAATATCGAGGCATTCAAACCTAATGGCGAACCATTAGCGCCTAAGAAGATTGCGGACAAGTTCGTTCGTCAGTGCGGAGTTCTTGTGAAGGACCAACTCCCAATCTCCCTTCAAGAATGGAGAAAGCCAGCAAAGCCACGTCCAGATGTTACTTTTGTCGACGAGAATAAAAAAAACTGCTTTGGGATACTCTCATGGAACATTTCACCCTACCAGATAATATCACAGAAGCAGATGTGTGGAAAGTCAAGGACGCTGCTTTTAGGAAGATGGCGGTTGCATTCAAGAACCACAAGAGAATGACGTGGGAGAAGTACGTCAAGGGAGGAAGGAAGACTCCAGTATTCGAGGGGATACTAGAGAATCAAAGTGCTCATTGGGACGATTTCGTGAAATTCAAGGATCCAGAATTAGCTAAGGAACGGTCGAGAATAAACAAGAAGAATGCCGAAAAAGGATAAGTTCCATAAGCTGGGGCCAGGTGGCTACGCGGTGGCAATGCCTAAGTGGGATAAGTCCGAGAAAGAGATGGAGGATGCAAGTGTCACTCCGGTTACTAAGAGCTGGCCCCCCAGGTGTAGGACTTGGTTCTATGCGCATGGGGGGGAGTTGGACCCGAAGACAGGCAATGTTTCGACGAAGGCATGTCTGAACGGAGCCGACGATGCACTACTTGTTGCAATAGAAGAAGCTCGATCGGGGGTGTTCCAGCCCAACAGAGAGAACGACGAGTGAAAGTGCAACTATCCCTAGGTGGTTTTGGTAATTCATAACAACATATAGCTCATTGAGCTAATGATATTTCAAGATGATTATTTTAGGAAAGCTCAATGATTGGCATGGCATGGATGTGAAAGTGGAACCCTCAAAATGCTAAGGACAAAGAATTGGCTCAAGCTCAAAAGTTCAAGACTCTTCATTTTATATTTTAGTGATCCAAGATCACATTGAGTCTTTAGGAAAAGCCAATACTATCAAGGAGGGATGAGGTGTTGCTTAATGAGCCTCTTGCTCTATGTGCTTGGTGATATGCTCCAAAATCCTCAACCACTTTTCCATAGCCACAAATGACCTAAACCCTAAGCCAAACTCGGTCATACCGATTCTTTCATTCCGGCGCCACCGAGTTTCACTTGTCATTTGCCACTGCCAAACCCTAGCAATTCGGTCCTATCGATAAGGATCTCGGTCTCACCGAGATGGGGTTGCAAACTCTCTATTTCCCTTTCGTAACTTTTCGGTCTCACCGAAAGAGCGAATCGGTCCCACCGAGATTGCAATGCAAACTCTGTGTTTCCTTGTTGTAACTTTTCGGTCTCACCGAAAGAGCGAGTCGGTCCCACCGAGTTTGCCTGACCAACTCTCTGGTTAGCTTATTGCCTAACTCGGTCTCACCGAGTTTGTGCAATCGGTCTCACCGAGATTACGTTATGCCCAAACCCTAACCGAATCGGTCCTACCGAGTTGCATGCCAGTCCCACCGAAATTCCTAACGGTCACTAGGTTTACTATTTCGGTCCGACCGAGTTTTCTGATTCGGTCCCACCGAGATTGGTAAATTGTGTGTAACGATTGGATTTTGTGTGGAGGCTATAAATACCCCTCCACCTCCTCTTCACTCGTGGAGAGAGCCATCAGAACACATACATCATTCCAGCTCATATGTTCTAAGAAGGAACCACCTACTCATGTGTTGAGACCAAGATATTCCATTCAAACCATATGAATCTTGATCTCTAGCCTTCCCCAAGTTGCTTTCCACCAGATCCAAATCCTATGAGAGAGAGTTGAGTGTTGGGGAGACTATCATTTGAAGCACAAGAGCAAGGAGTTCATCATCAACACACCATTTGTTACTTCTTGGAGAGTGGTGTCTCCTAGATTGGCTAGGTGTCACTTGGGAGCCTCCGACAAGATTGTGGAGTTGAATCAAGGAGTTTGTAAGGGCAAGGAGATCGCCTACTTCGTGAAGATCTACCGCTAGTGAGGCAAGTCCTTCATGGGCTATGGCCATGGTGGGATAGACAAGGTTGCTTCTTCGTGGACCCTTCGTGGGTGGAGCCCTCCGTGGACTCGCGCAACCGTTACCCTTCGTGGGTTGAAGTCTCCATCAACGTGGATGTAGGATAGCACCACCTATCCGAACCATGGAAAAAACATCCGTGTCTCCAATAGCGTTTGAATTCTCCAAACCCTTCCCTTTATATTCTTGCAAGTTGCATGCTTTACTTTCCGCTGCCAATATACTCTTTGCATGCTTGCTTGAATTGTGTAATGATTGCTTGACTTGTCCTAAGATAGCTAAAATCTGCCAAGAACTAAAATTGGGAAAAGGTTAAGTTTTTATTTGGTCAAGTAGTCTAATCACCCCCCCCTCTAGACATACTTTCGATCCTACAAGTGGTATCAGAGCTTTGGTCTCCATTTGCCTTGATCTCCATAGCTTTTGGTGGTCATAGCCTTGGTTTCACAACCTAGGAGAGTATGGCGTCTAGCGAGGGAAATTATCACCGTAGAGGTCCTTACTTTGATGGCACTAATTTTGCTAGTTGGAAGCATAAAATGAAAATGCATATTCTTGGACATAACCCCGCCGTATGAGCTATTGTTTGTGTTGGTTTGCAAGGTGAATTCTTTGATGGGAGAGAACCAAACCGTGAAGCTACCGCGGATGAGTTGAAGATGTTGCAATACAATGCTCAAGCTTGTGATATTCTCTTCAACGGATTGTGCCCCGAAGAATTCAACAAAATCAGCCGCCTTGAGAATGCAAAGGAAATTTGGGATACTTTGATTGATATGCACGAAGGTACCGACTCCGTCAAGGAATCCAAGTTGGATGTGCTCCAAAGTCAAATTGACAAGTTCAAGATGAAGGATGGTG
This sequence comes from Triticum urartu, assembly GCF_003073215.2. Classification (NCBI taxonomy): domain Eukaryota; kingdom Viridiplantae; phylum Streptophyta; class Magnoliopsida; order Poales; family Poaceae; genus Triticum; species Triticum urartu. The sequence goes on from NC_053025.1 coordinate 607,511,331, forward strand.
AAGGTGTCGCTGAAATGTACTCTAGGCTTGCTCTCATCACAAATGAGATTGCCGGCTTAGGAAGTGAAGAGATGACCGATAGATTCATCATCAAGAAGATCCTAAGAGCCTTGGATGGGAAATATGATACCGTGTGCACATTGATCCAAATGATGCCCAATTACAAAGATCTCAAACCAACGGAAGTGATTGGAAGGATTGTTGCTCATGAAATGTCACTCAAGGATAAAGAGGAACTTCACAACAAATCAAGTGGTGCCTACAAAGCCTCATGTGAAGTCCCCACATCATCAAGTGAGAAACAAAACTTCAATGAAGAATTGAGCTTAATGGTGAAGAACTTCAACAAGTTCTACAAGAGTAGAAGCAAAGATAGAAGCTTCAAGTCAAGGTCATACAATGACAAAAGATCTTCTAGTCGAGAGCGAAACTGCTACAATTGTGGACGACCCGGACACTATTCCAATGAGTGTACGGCTCCCCACAAGAGAAGAGAAGATTCTCCAAAAAGAAGAAGCAAAGAATCACCACCAAGAGAGAGAAGGAGTAGAGATGATCGTTATGAACGGAGATACTCACGGAGAAGAAAGGATTCGGAAAGGAAGGAAAAATCATCAAGGAGCTACACAAAACGAAGACATCAAGCTCATGTTGGTGAATGGGTATCCGGCTCCGACTCCGACAGCCACTCCGAGAGAAGTTATCACTCCGACTCCGAAGATACTCAAGATGAAGGTGTTGCCGGTCTAGAACTTGTGTCAACCAACTCCTACGACATATTTGACTCACCAAATGAAGGAATTGGAAGATGCTTCATGGCCAAAGGTCCTAAGGTAACACACCCTGAATATGTTGATTTTAATAGTGATGAAGATGACTTGTTAGGTGATGATGACTTGCTTGATGAGTACTATGATGAAACATCAATGAATCATGCTAATCAAGACAAAACAAATGACAATGATAAGGAGAATATTGAGGCTCTAACTAAAGAACTAAACACTCTTAAGTTAGCTCATGAAATCATCTTCGAAGATCATCGAGAACTTTTAAGAGCTCATGAGAAACTACGCTTTGAAAAGCTCAATCTTGAGCAAGAGCATGAGTTCTTAAAGGCAATCAATGATGATCTCCGCAAGAAAAGTTCTTCTTACATTGCCAAGCGTTTACTATTATCCACTTACATGCCTCAAGTCAAGTCTAGTAACAAGAACAAGAAAGATTCTTCCTCTAGTAGTAACGATGATCATGCTAAATCCAATATTGTTGCTTCTAGTAGTTCTCTTGATTCCACTAATGATTCTCTTATCCAAGTTACACTTGAGCAAGAAAATAGCTTATTGAAGGGAATTATAGAGAAAGGTGTTTACAAGATCCTTGCCGGAAGTAAGCAATTCGAGGAAATTGTGCGCAAGCAAGGAATGCACCGGAAGAATCAAGGTGTTGGTTTTGAACGAAAGTTCAATGCCAATGGAGTTGAGTGGGAAGAAGATCAATATCTCAAGACAAAGTTTGTTCCTCAACAAGAGAAGTATGATACTTCTTTCAAGGGGACACAAGCTCAAGATGATCTTCCACCACAAGACTACAAGCAAAAAGGCAAGGACAAGCTTCAAGAGGAGATTGATGCATTTGAAGAAGCTCCTAAGACCTTAGTCAAGTGGATTCCCAAGACTACTTCACGTTCCACTTCATCAAGTACGACTACAACCCCGAGGATTCCCATCAAGATGGTGTGGATCCAAAAGAAGAAGAACTAGAGAGTTCTTGAGGGTGACTCCGCCAACATACTTCACTCTTATCATTTTGGCAAAGAACAAGTGCAATCAACTTCCACATCTTGCACTAGTTCAAGGAGTCACAAACCCTCTTGTTGGTAAGACAAGGGACAAGGTAACCTAAAGTTTTCATGGACATCATCTTGTGTGTGCATCACTCTATGTCTATGGATATCCTTGTTTATTCCTTGTGGGACTAACCCATGTAGGTATTGAAAGTGCAATTCACTCAAATGGATAGCTCCAAGAGATCTACATCAACATTGAGCATCCACATCTTCAACATCTACATGAAGTCATCATCGACAAAACCCAAGGTTAGTTCATCCCTCTTAGGGGGGATATCACATCTAGGGGGAGCTTTACTCTAAAACTTGAGTTAAAGCAACTCTAAAGATGTGAATACAACAATGCTTTATGTAAAAGTGGTAACCCCACTTGAGCTTAAACGATGAGTATGACCTACGATCAAGTGCTCTCACTTGACTCCTAAGTCAATATACTCATATATAGATGACCTAGTCATCGCAAATTGCTTGATAGATGCTAGAATTGTTTGTGCATGCTTTGCCACATATTTCATTTTCCATCTTATTGTGTGAGCATGTTGGTTGCATATTTTACTCATTCGAGGACATCCACTTGTTGTTTTGATTGTTTGGCTTTATCTTCTTTTGCCAAGTGGATGGACAAGAATGCCTAAGAACCTCCTCTAGCTATCTATGCTTTTCTCGTCTCAAAATCTATTCATGCTGCATCACAAAATTTGATCAAGTCAGATTCGAACCACTCTGTGTGAGGAGCGCTCGGAGTCCCCGATTCGTCATAGACTTAAACTTCCAAAACCTCTTTATGAATCTCGGTCTGACCGATACCATACTTTCGGTCCTATCGAGTTCATTAAGTTGATCTAGGTTTTCAATCTCGGTGCAAGCGATTTGAACATTTCGGTCACACCGAGTTGCAATAACTATATACAGTTTTGCATCTCGGTGCCACCGAGTTGTTCCACTCGGTCACACCGACAAGGTCGGGCTATATATAGTGATGGGCAAAATTTTGGAAATTTCTCCGAAACCTCTTCGCCCGCGCATAGCTCGCTCTGCCTCCTGGGTCTCCGGATCGTCCTCCTCACCGCCAGCCGCCTCCAGTCGCTGGTCTCCGTCGCCGTCAACGGAAATTCTGCCCCGCCGTTGCCGCCGTAGCGAGTCTCCGCCGAACTAGGGTATGGACTCGATCTTTGTGCTATTCTCCAATCCGATTCCTAGCACATTGTGATCATCATGATTCTTGCCACGTTTGATAAACTCCTATCCAGTCAATGAACTCGTAGATTAGGTTTAATTCGAAAATTTTAGGGTTAGGTTTCCGCCGAAACCATCTCGGACCCACCGAGTTGTAAAACTCGGTCCCACCGATTTGGCTTATGCCATTGCACAAGTAAAACTCGGTCTGACCGAGAATTACTTATCGGTGTGACCGATTTTGGAACTCTGTGAAACCCTAGCAGTCTCGGTGCCACCGAACTGTGACTCGGTCTGACCGAGTTCACTAGTTCTGGTGCCAAAACTGCTTCGGTGTCACCGAGTTTTAAAATCGGTAGATCCGAGATGATTTCAGTGGGAAACTAAAACTAAGTTTTTGAATTAATCTTTTGCAAAAATCTCTGCATTTTGTGATGCTTATCCACTCTACCTCATCTATAATCTATTCACAGGGTCAGCATCCAGATTTGCATCATGTCAGACCAAAGTGACAGCCAGAACCTCTCAGAGCAGCAAGTGGTGATGAGTGAGGGCACTAGCCCCTCAAGCTCTTCAGATGATGGCAGCAGGAGCACCCCCAGCAATCTGCCTAAGGCTGCCACACGTCAAAGGAAGAAGAGAACTTCTGATTCTGAAGATGAAGACTATGTGGTAGAGGAAGAGGCCACATCAAAGAGAGTTGAGCCAGCTCAAGGCACAAAGCCAGGGCTGAAAATCAAAAGGCCAGCAGGCAGGCAGCCCATGTCAAAAGCTAGAGTTTCAACTGAGAAGCCTGCTCCCATTGAGCCCGTTGCTGCTGAGGGCAAAAAGAGGAAGGAAAGGGTCAAGAAGACCGTAGCCAAAGTGCTTGGAAAGGCCTCCATCATGGTAGATGAGGAGGAAGAAGAAGAGGTTGCTGCACCAGCACCCAAGGCAGCCAAACTTATGGGAGATGCCATAAGGTCAGGGGCAACTGCATCCAAGCCAAAGAGTGCACCCAAGAGAAACACAAGAAGCATCCCAGCCACTGAGAAGAACAAGGCCCCAGTGCCTGAAGCTGCTGAAGAAGAGGATGAAGAGCAAGTTCTCAGAAAACTCAAGCCCAAGATCCCAGACCACAATGATGCTCATCCTGTGGCTGAGGACATGAAGCTCAGGAGAGACTCAGGGCTGAGGAAGTGGAGAGAAGCAGATCCGTATGCTTCAAGAAGAAGGACTGCCGTGGATTACAGGTTTCACACCAAGGAGCAGCAGGATTTCTATGAGACCGTTTTGCTTGACAAGAAGCCAATCGTATGTGACATGAGATTGGTCGACTGGACCTACATGAAGGAAAATGAGGAACACTACCCTGGAGTGTACGACAGCTTTAGTGCGTGTGGAGTTGCAGACTTTGTTGGACAGAAGCTCACAAAGTGGAACGAGGAGCTAATCATGCAATTCTACTCCACAACACACTTCTACCCAGATGGGAGGATCATTTGGATGTCAGAGGGTACAAGGTACCAATCCACTGTTGAGGAATGGGCGAAGTTGATCAATGCCCCAGAGGAGCAAGCAGATGACTTGGACGTTTATGCCAAGAAGAAGATGGATCACAACTCAATGTCCAACATGTACAAGGAGATCCCGAATGAAGCACTTGACACTTTCAAGTTTGGCTCAGTGCATTATCTTCTCTCTGGACTGCCCACTATCAATTGGATACTAAGGCACACTCTGCTGCCTAAGTTTGGAGATCACAAGATGATCAGAGGTCACGCGATCAACTTGCTTCATGTCTTTGACGTGCCTCAGAAATTCAAAGTCATGAGCCTCATAGTGGAAACAATCAAGAGGACCGCAGCAGACCAGAAGAGGAGCTGTGGATATGCACCTCAGATTCAGGAGCTCATCAACTCAAAGATGGGCACGGGCATATACTTGTTGGATAAGGAACACCTGCCCATCCGTCCAGATTTTGAAGATAACCAAGTGGTTATGACTGAGAATGAGCCCTCATCTGTCCAAGCACAAGCTAAGAAGGAGAAGGCGAAGAAGGAGAAAGCTGCCAGGATGCCTACTCAAGAGGAGGCATCTGATTACTTCCTGAAAACCAAACACAAGTAGCTTGGTTACCTGATTGCGTCCACCCTGCGGATTGAGCAAGGATTAGCCACCCTGACTCAGAACCAGGCAAGCCTAGAGAGGATCATGGAACAGAGGTTCTATGACTTGGACATCAAGGTGACAGAGATACAGACTGCCGTGGAGCAGCTCCAGGATGACATGAATGAGAGGAGAGGCAGGACCACAACTGATGCTTTTGCCAGGGTGCCACGAGGTCCGAGGTCGTCTGCACTGCCAGTTGCTGACACCAGAGCTACAACGTCTGCACCAGCCACAGCCTCAGTTCCACCAGCTCCAGCATCCACTTCAGCCTCAACTCCGACCACGTCTACCGAAGGCTTCGTCCTTGGAGTGCTCCGGACTCCACCACCACCTGAAGATCAAGCCTGAGCGTCGACTTAGCACTATGCATTTTCTAGTAACTTTTTGGTAACTTGTTGCCAAAGGGGGAGAAAATGTATAGATCATAGGCTTCGAGAGAGAGTGTTGCTTTTATTCTCTCTTGTTTTCTGGTGGTTTTTCGAACTTTGTTTGCTTGTGTGTGAGATACTACGTCCTTATACCTGTGAGACATCGATGATCATGTGTTTGATCATAAGCTACACTTAATGTTTGATTAATACTATCATTCTACCTATCTTCTGTGATCATTCACTAGTCTTGGTGATGAGTGCATGCATTTCATTCTTATCATTTTTGAGCGCTCCACCAAGATGTATGTGACATGGAAGAGTAACCCATAACTCTAACTCTTTGTGCATTTGCAGTCCAAAGCAAATTCTAAATATGCACAAATTTAGGGGAGCTCTTACTTATCAGATACTTCTCAAAGCGACGATATATTTCATGATTATTATAATTTGTCGAAGCTTTGATCTATATGTTGTCATCAATTACCAAAAAGGGGGAGATTGAAAGTGCAACTATCCCTAGGTGGTTTTGGTAATTCATAACAACATATAGCTCATTGAGCTAATGATATTTCAAGATGATTATTTCAGGAAAGCTCAATGATTGGCATGGCATGGATGTGAAAGTGGAACCCTCAAAATGCTAAGGACAAAGAATTGGCTCAAGCTCAAAAGTTCAAGACTCTTCATTTTATATTTTAGTGATCCAAGATCACATTGAGTCTTTAGGAAAAGCCAATACTATCAAGGAGGGATGAGGTGTTGCTTAATGAGCCTCTTGCTCTATGTGCTTGGTGATATGCTCCAAAATCCTCAACCACTTTTCCATAGCCACAAATGACCTAAACCCTAAGCCAAACTCGGTCATACCGATTCTTTCATTCCGGCCCCCCGAGATGGGGTTGCAAACTCTATGTTTCCCTTTCGTAACTTTTCGGTCTCACCGAAAGAGCGAATCGGTCCCACCGAGATTGCAATGCAAACTCTCTGTTTCCTTGTTGTAACTTTTCGGTCTCACCAAAAGAGCGAGTCGGTCCCACCGAGTTTGCCTGACCAACTCTCTGGTTAGCTTATTGCCTAACTCGGTCTCACCGAGTTTGTGCAATCGGTACCTCACCGAGATTACGTTATGCCCAAACCCTAACCGAATCGGTCCTACCGAGTTGCATGTCAGTCCCACCGAAATTCCTAACGGTCACTAGGTTTACTATTTCGGTCCGACCGAGTTTTCTGATTCGGTCCCACCGAGATTGGTAAATTGTGTGTAACGGTTGGATTTTGTGTGGAGGCTATAAATACCCCTCCACCTCCTCTTCACTCGTGGAGAGAGCCATCAGAACACATACATCATTCCAGCTCATATGTTCTGAGAAGGAACCACCTACTCATGTGTTGAGACCAAGATATTCCATTCAAACCATATGAATCTTGATCTCTAGCCTTCCCCAAGTTGCTTTCCACTCAAATCTTCTTTCCACCAGATCCAAATCCTATGAGAGAGAGTTGAGTGTTGGGGAGACTATCATTTGAAGCACAAGAGCAAGGAGTTCATCATCAACACACCATTTGTTACTTCTTGGAGAGTGGTGTCTCCTAGATTGGCTAGGTGTCACTTGGGAGCCTCCGACAAGATTGTGGAGTTGAACCAAGGAGTTTGTAAGGGCAAGGAGATCGCCTACTTCGTGAAGATCTACCGCTAGTGAGGCAAGTCCTTCGTGGGCGATGGCCATGGTGGGATAGACAAGGTTGCTTCTTCGTGGACCCTTCGTGGGTGGAGCCCTCCGTGGACTCGCGCAACCGTTACCCTTCATGGGTTGAAGTCTCCATCAACGTGGATGTAGGATAGCACCACCTATCCGAACCACGGGAAAAACATCCGTGTCTCCAATAGCGTTTGAATTCTCCAAACCCTTCCCTTTATATTCTTGCAAGTTGCATGCTTTACTTTCCGCTGCCAATATACTCTTTGCATGCTTGCTTGAATTGTGTAATGATTGCTTGACTTGTCCTAAGATAGCTAAAATCTGCCAAGAACTAAAATTGGGAAAAGGTTAAGTTTTTATTTGGTCAAGTAGTCTAATCACCCCCCCTCTAGACATACTTTCGATCCTACAACGAGCTATGCTTGTGTCTTGGTTGATGAGGTGGTGGACCCATATTCGGAGCTACAGCTTGACATTCCTGGAGGTGACGACGAGCACACATTGGGAGAGGCCATACATCGTGTCATCCTATGGAGAAAGGATTGCATCATCTTTCGAAGGCCACAGACACCGCGTCACCCAACTCCTCGTCGAAGTCTGCCACCGAGTCAGCAGACTCCCGCTCCTCCAAGTCCACCAACGCGTGAGGCCACTCCTCCTCCAAGTCCGGCAAAGTGTCAGGCCACTCCTCCTCCAAGTCCGACACAGCGTCAGACGTCCACTCCTCCTCCAAGTCCGGCACAACCTCAGGCCACTACAAGTCCGACACAGCTTCAGGCCACTCCTCCTCGTCCAACTCAGCCCCGTCAGCCGTCTCCGCCGCCTCAGCAATCGCAGAAGAGACACCCCGCAGCTATGGTGCGTAGCGGTACGAGTCGAGGTCATAGTACAAGAAGTACAGGCGGAGGCAAGCGATATAAACATGGTCCAAACCTCAGTACTCCTCTTCCTGTGAGGGCTTACGACAGGACTGAGGAGCAAACCAATGCCATAGTGCAGGCAGAACTCGACGCCCATTTTGGACCGAAACCGCCACCGCCGCCAAGGGAGAAAGTGCCTGTGGAAGTAGTTGACCACTTCATTCGTATGGCTCAACCACCAGCTCCTAAGCCTGTTGACACAGACTATGAGCGCCACATCAGGAAGTTACATCGACGACGTCTACAGAAGGAGGCGAGCTCGAGCTCGAGCAAACAACAAGCACCCGTTCAAAAATGCGGGAAAACCGTTGCCCAACTGGGAAAACAGGCGGCGCAATTGATCCCCCCGCTTGTTGTGCCGCCAACAACACGTGACAGTACGCGCGCCCAATATTATTGTGGCCAAATAGTTTACGTTCCCGACGTGGGTGATGTGGTAATAACCCAGGAGCATATAATGCAGGCTGAAGAACTCAAGATCACTGTTGGACAACTCCTCAAGATCGAGGACATGCCTGGGATTATAGAGGAGGAAATAAAATGGAAATATGTCCGGGGCCAACCTTTGGTCGAGCTAGAAGATGTCAACAAGCTCCCAACGAGAATGTATGAATTGCATCAATGGTACATGGACATTACCAAGAGATCCAATCGAGAGTCCCTCATGGTGGATGTCAAGAAGGATGATTACTACCATGAGAAAGCTATGGCCGTTGAGTATTCTGAACTGTTTCAGTTATACAATCAAGACGCACTCGACAAATCTATCGTCAGTTGCTATTGTCTGTAAGTGATTTCTTTCTGTAATTTAAGTCTCAAGCTAGCTGTAGTGATCCTTTTGATCAATCATTACCTGTAATTATCCTCACTATATTCTTTTCTGTGGTATTATGCAGGATGAAGATGTATGAAATGAGAAAAGGTGGACGCTATGGCATTGGGTTCATTGACCCAAACACCGTTAATGAATACACATGGAAAATGAACAAGTATTATGAAAAGCAGGTAGAGGACAGCATGCTAGAGTTCTTGAAGCGCCTCAAATACAATGAAGATATAGTACTTCCTTACAACTTCCAGTGAGTCACACTTTCTTGTACTACAAATTCTCTGTTTTTGCCTACTAGCTAGCTACATGTTTTTGCTTACATATGCCCGCTTAATTAAGACATGCAAATGTGTGTGCATGCAGATTTCACTGGATCTTGTGTATCATTAAAGTTGACGCCGGAACAGTTGAAATACTGGACTCGCTACTCAAAGCAAATAGTGACTATAACATCTTGTTTGGGATAGTCAACTGGTAATTTCAATCATTATTAACTATATATCTCGGCCTATTTAGTTCGTCATTTCATGATATGAACTATTTAATAACCCCTTTATTCATTTTCTTTGTCGGCGGGCAGGGCTTGGGCAAGGTTCATCAGCGTCACGGAAGGCGAATGGAAACCAAAGCTGAAATGGTTTCGATCCAAGGTAAGTAATTAAGTAGTACTAGCTAGCTAGCTAGCTGCCATATCTTTAATTATCATGCTTGATTAATTATTATTTGATCAAATTAAATTCCATTCTCGTAATAAAGGCCCTGAAGCAGGCGCAGGGGACTGATCTGTGTGCATTCTGCGTTTGCGAGAACACTCGCATGATGGCGTCCGAAAGAAGCAGATCTCAAAGATAGGAATGGGTACGCTTGTCAGAACACTATTCACAATTTTTACACCATTATCGATATCTAGTCACACAACTAATACACATGCATATTGATATCCTTCTTAACAGTTCAAAGAGGTGCGGGACAAGCTCCTACCAACGGAGCGCATAGAAGCACTTCAAGAGGAAATAGAGGGATTTTTGCTCGACCAGGTCATAAATCCGAAGGGAGAATACTATTACCCACTACCGCCCTCATGAACCACTTGCAATTGTCATCGTGCTCCGAAGGCACCAATTAGGCTAATGCCACTGGCTCCGAAGGCAACATGCATATGTAGGAGAAATTGTATATAGCTATACATGTGTGTATGTGTAAATTAATATGGTGGCTTGTGAGACATTGATGATATATATATGACTGGTTCTACTAGAAATTCTATTTATACATATATATATATATATATATATATATATATATATATGCATAACGTGTACAATGTGTAGTACCGTAAAATACCAGCAAACGAAAAAGAATTAAAATGGAAAATACAAAATTAAATGAAAAAGAAATCATAAAACCAAAAATCCCACAACCATTTAGTACCGGTTGGGCTCCCGGCCCCCGGAGCTGGCTCGTGCCACGTGGTTCCCCTTTAGCACCGGTTCGTGCTGAACCGGTACTAAAGGGGGGGGCCTTTAGTGCCGAACCTTTAGTGCCGGTTCCTGAACCGGCACTAAAGGGCCTTACGAACCGGTGCTATTGCCCGGTTCTGCACTAGTGCTATAAGCCTTGCAAGCATTGTAACTAATGAGTTAGTTGCGGGATGATGTATTACAGAACGAGTAAAGAGACTTGCCGGTAACGAGATTGAACTAGGTATTGAGATACCGACGATCGAATCTCGGGCAAGTAACATACCGATGACAAAGGGAACAACGTATGTTGTTATGCGGTCTGACCGATAAAGATCTTCGTAGAATATGTGGAAGCCAATATGAGCATCTAGGTTCCGCTATTGGTTATTGACCGGAGACGTGTCTCGGTCATGTCTACATAGTTCTCGAACCCGTAGGATCTGCACGCTTAAAGTTTGATGACGGTTATATTATGAGTTTATGTGTTTTGATGTACCGAAGGTAGTTCGGAGTCCTGGAGGAGATCGGGGCCATGACGAGGAGTCTCAAAATGGTCGAGACGTAAAGATCGATATATTGGACGACTATATTCGGACATCGGAAAGGTTCCGAGTGATTCGGGTATTTTTCGGAGTACCAGAGAGTTACGAGAATTCGCCGGGGAGTATACGGGCCTTATTGGTCTTTAGGGGAAAGAGAGAGGAGAGGCTGCACGCGCCCCCAAGGGCTAGTCCGAATTGGACTAGGGGGAGGGGCTGCGCCCCCTCCTTCCTTCTCTTCTCTCTCCCCTTTCCTTGACTCCTACTCCTACTACTTGGAAGGGGGGAAATCCTACTCCTGGTGGGAGTAGGACTCCTCCTAGGGCGCGCCATAGAGAGGGCCGGCCCTCCCCCTCCTCCACTCCTTGATATACGGGGAGGGGGTACCCCTTGGAGACACAAAAATTGATCATTGATCTTTTAGTCGTGTGCGGTGCCCCCCTCCACCATAGTCCACCTCGATAATATCGTAGCGGTTCTTAGGCGAAGCCCTGTGTCGGTAGAACATCATCATCGTCACCACACCATCGTGCTGACGAAACTCTCCCTCAACACTCGGCTGGATCGGAGTTCGAGGGACGTCATCGAGCTGAACGTGTGCTGAACTCGGAGGTGCCGTGCATTCGGTACTTGATCGGTTGGATCGTGAAGACGTACGACTACATCAACCACGTTGTGCTAACGCTTGCGCTTTCGGTCTATGAGGGTACATGGACATACTCTCCCCTCTCGTTGCTATGCATCACCATGATCTTGCGTGTGTGTAGGAATGTTTTTGAAATTACTACGTTCCCCAACAGTGGCATCCGAGTCAGGTTTATGCATAGATGTCATATGCACGAGTAGAACACAAGTGAGTTGTGGGCGATATAAGTCATACTGCTTACCAACATGTCATACTTTGGTTCGGCGGTATTGTTGGATGAAGCGGCCCGAACCGACATTACGCGTACGCTTACACGAGACTGGTTCTACCGACGTGCTTTGCACACAGGTGGCTGGCGGGTGTCAGTTTCTCCAACTTTAGTTGAACCGAGTGTGGCTACGCCCGGTCCTTGTGAAGGTTAAAACAACATCAACTTGACAAACTATCGTTGTGGTTTTGATGCGTAGGTAGGAACGGTTGTTGCTCAGCCCGTAGTAGCCACGTAAAACTTGCAACAAAAAAGTAGAGGACGTCTAACTTGTTTTTGCAGGGCATGTTGTGATGTGATATGGTCAAGGCATGATGCTAAATTTTATTGTATGAAATGATCATGTTTTGTAACCAGTTATCGGCAACTGGCAGGCCATATGGTTGTCGCTTTATTGTATGCAATGCAATCGCCCTGTAATGCTTTACTTTATCACTAAGCGGTAGCGATAGTCGTAGAAGCATAAGATTGGCAAGACGACAACGATGCTAAGATGGAGATCAAGGTGTTGCGCCGGTGACGACGGTGATCATGACGGTGCTTCGGAGATGGAGATCACAAGCACAAGATGATGATGGCCATATCATATCACTTATATTGATTGCATGTGATGTTTATCTTTTATGCATCTTATCTTGCTTTGATTGATGGTAGCATTATAAGATGATCTCTCACTAAATTATCAAGGTATAAGTGTTCTCCCTGAGTATGCATCGTTGCGAAAGTTCTTCGTGCTCAGACACCACGTGATGATCGGGTGTGATAGGCTCTACGTTCAAATACAATGGGTGCAGAACAGTTGCACACGCGGAATACTCAGGTTAAACTTAACGAGCCTAGCATATAACAGATATGGCCTCGGAACACGGAGACCGAAAGGTCGAGCGTGAATCATATAGTAGATATGATCAACATAGTGATGTTCACGATTGAAACTAATCCATCTCACGTGATGATCGGACATGGTTTAGTTGATATGGATCACGTGATCACTTAGAGGATTAGAGGGATGTCTATCTAAGTGGGAGTTCTTAAGTAATATGATTAATTAAACTTTAATTTATCATGAACTTAGTCCTGGTAGTATTAGCATATCTATGTAGATCAATAGCTCGCGTTTGGCTCCCCTGTTTTATTTTGATATGTTCGTAGAGAAAACTGAGTTGAAAATATGTTAGTAGCAATGATGCGGATTGGATCCACGATCTATGGATTATCCTCATTGCTGCACAGAAGAATTATGTCCTTGATGCACCGCTAGGTGACAGACCTATTGCAGGAGCACGTTATGAACGTTTGGCTAGCTCAATATGATGACTACTTGATAGTTTAGTGCACCATGCTTAACGGCTTAGAATCGGGACTTCAAAGACGTTTTGAACGTCATGGACCATATGAGATGTTCCAGGAGTTGAAGTTAATATTTCAAGCAAATACCTGAGTTGAGAGATATGAAGTCTCCAACAAGTTCTATAGCTAAAAGATGGAGGAGAATAGCTCAAGCAGTGAGCATGTGCTCAGATTGTCTGGGTACTACAATCGCTTGAATCAAGTGGGAGTTAATCTTCCAGATAAAATAGTGATTGAAGAATTCTCTAGTCACCATCACCAAGTTAGTAGAACTTCGTGATGAACTATAATATGCAAGGGATGACGAAACAATTCCCAAGCTCTTCGCGATGCTAAAATCGGCGAAGGTAGAAATCAAGAAAAACATCAAGTGTTGATGGTTGACAAGACCACTAGTTTCAAGAGAAAAGGGAAGAAGGGGAACTTCAAGAAGAACGGCAAGCAAGTTGCTGCTCAAGTGAAGAAGCCCAAGTCTTGGACCTAAGCCTGAGACTAAGTGCTTCTACTCTGGTCACTTGAAGCAGAACTGCCCCAAGTATTTGGTGGATAAGAAGGATGGCAAAGTGAACAAAGCTATATTTGATATACATGTTATTGATGTGTACTTTACTAGTGTTCGTAGCAACCCCTCGGTATTTGATACTGGTTCATTTGCTAAGAGTAGTAACTTGAAACGGGAGTTGCAGAATGAATAGAGACTAGTTAAGGGTGAAGTGACGATGTGTGTTGGAAGTGGTTTCAAGATTGATATGATCATCATCGCACGCTCCCTACACTTTCGAGATTAGTGCTGAACCTAAATAAGTGTTATTTGGTGTTTACGTTGAGCATGAATATGATTTGATCATGTTTATTGCAATACGGTTATTCATGTAAGATAGAGAATAATTGTTGTTCTGTTTACATGAATAAAACCTTCTATGGTCATACACCCAATGAAAATGGTTTGTTGGATCTCGATCGTAGTGATACACATATTCATAATATTGAAGCCAAAAGATGCAAAGTTAATAATGATAGTGCAACTCATTTGTGGCACTGCCGTTTAGGTCATATTGGTGTAAAAAGTATGAAGAAACAACATGCTGATGGGCTTTTGGAATCACTTGATTATGAATCACTTGGTACTTGCGAACCATGCCTCATGGGTAAGATGACTAAAACGCCGTTCTCTGGAACTATGGAGCGAGCAATATATTTGTTGGAAATCATACATACTGATGTATGTGGTCCGATGAATATTGAGGCTCGCGGCAGGTATCGTTATTTACTGACCTTCACAGATGATTTGAGTAGATATGGGTATATCTACTTGATGAAACATAAGTCTGAAAAATTTGAAAATTTCATATAATTTCAGAGTGAAGTGGAAAATCATCGTAATAAGAAAATAAAGTTTCTACAATCTGATTGTGGAGGAGAATATTTGAGTTACGAGTTTGGTCCTCGTTTGAAACAATGCGGAATAGTTTCGCAACTTACGCCACCTGGAACACCACAGCGTAATGGTGTGTTCGAACATCGTAACCGTACTTTAGATATGGTGCAATCTATGATGTCTCTTACCGATTTACCACTATCATTTTGGGATTATGCATTAGAGACAGCTGCATTCACGTTAAATAGGGCACCACCTAAATCCGTTGAGACGACACCTTATGAACTTTGGTTTGGCAAGAAACCAAAAGTTGTCGTTTCTTAAAATTTGGGGTTGCGATTCTTATGTGAAAAAGTTTCATCCTGATAAGCTCAAACCCAAATCGGAGAAATGTGTCTTCATAGGATACCCAAAGGAGACAGTTGGGTACACCTTCTATCACAGATCCAAAGGCAAGATATCAGTTGCTTATAATGGATCCTTTCTAGAGAAGGAGTTTCTCGTGAAAGAAGTGAGTGGGAGGAAAGTAGAACTTGATGAGGTAACTGTACCTTCTCCCTTATTGGAAAGTAGTTCATCACAGAAATTTGTTCATGTGACTCCTACACCAATTAGTGAGGAAGCTAATGATGATGATCATGTAACTTCAGATCAATTTACTACCGAACCTCGTAGGTCAACCAGAGTGAGATCCGCACTAGAGTGGTACGGTAGTCATGTTCTGGAGGTCATGTTACTTGACCATGACGAACCTACAAACTATTAGGAAGCGATGATGAGCCCAGATTCCGCGAAATGGCTTGAGGCTATGAAATCTGAGATGGGATCCATGTATGAGAACAAAGTGTGACTTGCCTGATGATCGGCAGGCCATAGAAAATAAATGGATCTTCAAGAGGAAGACGGACGCTGATAGTAGAGTTACTATCTACAATGCTAGAATTGTTGCAAAAGGTTTTCGACAAGTTCAAGGTGTTGACTACGATGAGAGTTTCTCACTCGTATCTATGCTTAAGTATGTCCGAATCATGTTAGCAATTGCCGCATTTTATGACATCTGGCAAATGGATAAAAAAACTGCATTCCTTAATGGATTTATTAAAAAAAAAGTTGTATATGATGCAGCCAGAAGGTTTTGTCAGTCCTAAAGGTGCTAACAAAATATGCAAGCTCCAGCGATCCATCTATGGACTGGTGCAAGCATCTTCGAGTTGGAATATACGCTTCGATAAGTTGATCGAAGGATATAGTTTTATACAGACTTGCGGTGAAGCCTGTATTTACAAGAAAGTGAGTGGGAGAACTACAACATTTCTGATAAGTATATGTGAATGACATATTGTTGATCGGAAAATAATGTAGAACTATTCTGCAAAGCATAAAGGAGTGTTTGAAAGGAGTTTTTCAAAGAAAGACCTCGGTGAAGCTGCTTACATATTGAGCATCAAGATCTATAGAGATAGATCAAGACGCTTGATATGTTTTTCAATGAGTACATACCTTGACAAGATTTTGAAGTAGTTCAAAATGGAACAGTCAAAGAAAGAGTTCTTGCCTGTGTTACAAGGTGTAAAATTGAGTAAGACTCAAAGCCCGACCACGGCAAAATATAGAAAGAGAATGAAAGTATTTCCCTATGCCTTGGCCATAGGTTCTATAAAGTATGACATGCTGTGTACCAGATCTATTGTATACCCTACACTGATTTTGGCAAGGGAGTACAATAGTGATCTAGGAGTAGATCACTGGACAGCGGTCAAAAATTATCCTTAGTGGAATAAGGATATGTTTCTTGATTATGGAGGTGACAAAAAGGTTCGTCGTAAAGGGTTACGTCGATGCAAGTTTTGACACTGATCCAGATTACTATAAGTCTCAATCTGGATACATATTGAAAGTGGGAGCAATTAGCTTAAGTAGCTCCATTCAGAGCATTGTAGACATAGAAATTTGCAAAATACATACGGATCTGAATATGCAGACCCGTTGACTAAACTTCTCTCACAAGCAAAACATGATCACACCTTAGTACTCTTTGGGTGTTAATCACATAGCGATGTGAACTAGATTATTGACTCTAGTAAACCCTTTGGGTGTTGGTCACATGACGATGTGAACTATGGGTGTTAATCACATGGTGATGTGAACTATTGATGTTAAATCACATGGCGATGTGCTCTAGATTATTGACTCTAGTGCAAGTGGGAGACTGAAGGAAATATACCCTAGAGGTAATAATAAAGTTATTATTTATTTCCTTATATCATGATAAATGTTTATTATCCATGCTAGAATTGTATTAACTGGAAACATGATACATGTGTGAATACATAGACAAACAGAGTGTCACTAGTATGCCTCTACTTGACTAGCTCATTGATCAAAGATGGTTATGTTTCCTAGCCATAGACATGAGTTGTCATTTGATTAACGGGATCACATCATTAGGAGAATGATGTGATTGACTTGACCCATTTCGTTGGCTCAGCACACGGTCGTTTAGTGTTTTGCTATTGATTTCTTCATGACTTATACATGTTCCTATGACTATGAGATTATGCAACTCCCGTTTACCAGAGGAACACTTTGTGTGCTACCAAACGTCACAATGTAACTGGGTGATTATAAAGGTGCTCTACAGGTGTCTCCGAAGGTACTTGTTGGGTTGGCATATTTCGAGATTAGGATTCACTAGTAGAAAAAGGGTCAAACGTGAAGCACATTAGTGCCGGTTTGAATTTGAGCCGGCACTAATTCTACCGTTAGTGCCGGTTCGAACGGCTATGCATTAATGCCAGTTCGTGTTGAACCTTTAGTACCGGTTCGTGCCACGAACCGGTACTAAAGGGGTGATGGCAGGCTGGCGTCAGGCCGGGGCCCCACGATTACCTTTAGTACCGGTTCGTGTCACAAACCGGTACTAAAGGGCTAACCTTTAGTACCGGTTTGTGCCACGAATCGGTACTAAAGGGGTCTGACCTATAGTACCGGTTTGTGACACAAACCGGCAGTATAGGGCAATTTTCAAACTCTACCCCCCCCGTGTGTCGCCATTTCAGTTCTGAAAAAATCAAAAGAAAATGATAAAAACTTCAAAAAATAAAATCCTTCGAGAGGTAGTTATATTACTACATCTAATAGTTAGGAAAATTTGAAAACTTAAATTTGGACATGTTTTGCAAAAAGTGTAGGGAAAATGTAAAACGGCTATAACTTTTGCATACGATGTCAGAAAAAACATATAATATATCAAAAAATTCAGCACGAAAATCCGCATCCGATGGAGATGGCCTATGGCCTATTTGGAATTTTTTAGAATCCTCAAATTCCAAAAGGAAAAAAAGATATGGTCAAATTTCAGTTTTTTTAAAAAAATTTGGTTAAATCTGGTCAAACTACTTATTCAAGAAGTATTAATGTTACTACATAATTATTCAAGAATATTAGTGTTACTAAATAATTATTTCAATTTTTTGAATTTTGGTCAAATCTGGTCAAACTATGGTCAAACTGTGGTCAAACTATGGTCAAACGTATTCAAGAAATATCAGCGTTACTAAATAATTACTATTTTTTTAGAATAATAGTTTCAAACTCAAACGGTGAAATGTGTGACTTCGTGCTCAAGCTAAACTCCTGAGGGTTAATAGGATTAACATCTTACTATTGTCAGGAAAACAATAAGTGCAGACTTGGAAACGAAGGAGAATAGAACCCGAAAGTTAAGCGTGCTCGGGCTGGAGTAGTGAGAGGGATGGGTGACCGGTCAGGAAGTTAGATGATTTGGAATGAGGATCCACACTTGAGCAGTTAAGAGAGGTGATTAGAGACTAAATCATCAAATAATTCAAAAAAATCAAAAATAAAAAAAATCAATTTTTTTTCCAAAATTTTCAAAAAAAAAATTCAAAAAAAAACCTTTAGTACCGGTTGGTAACACCAACCGGTACTAAAGGTCCCCCATACCAGGGCGTGAGCTCACGCCACGTGGTGGCACTTTAGCGCCGGTTCGTGCCGAACCGGTACTAAAGGGGGGGGGGCCTTTAGTGCCCACACTTTAGTGTCGGTTTCATAACCGGCACTAAAGGCCCTTACAAACCGGTTTTAAAGCTTCGTTTTCTACTAGTGATTTGTCACTCCAATTGTCGGAGAGGTATCTCTGGGCCCACTCGGTAATGCACATCACTATAAGCCTTGCAAGCATTGCAACTAATGAGTTAGTTGCAGGATGATGTATTACAGAACGAGTAAAGAGACTTGCCGGTAATGAGATTGAACTAGGTATTGAGATACCGACGATCGAATCTCGGGCAAGTAACATACCGATGACAAAGGGAACAACGTATGTTGTTATGCGGTCTGACTGATAAAGATCTTCATAGAAAATGTGGGAGCCAATATGAGCATCCAAGTTCCGCTATTGGTTACTGACCGGAGACGTTTCTCGGTCATGTCTGCATAGTTCTCGAACCCGTAGGGTCCGCACGCTTAAAGTTTGATGACGGTTATATTATGAGTTTATGTGTTTTGATGTACCGAAGGTAGTTCGGAGTCCCGGATGAGATCGGGGACATGACGAGGAGTCTCGAAATGGTCGAGACATAAAGATCGATATATTGGACGACTATATTCGGACATCGGAAAGGTTCCGAGTGATTCGGGTATTTTTCGGAGTACCGGAGAGTTACGGGAATTCGCCGGGGAGTATATGGGCCTTATTGGGCTTTAGGGGAAAGAGAGAGGAGAGGCTGCATGCGCCCCCAAGGGCTAGTCCGAATTGGACTAGGGGGAGGGGCTGCGCCCCCTCCTTCCTTCTCTTCTCTCTCTCCCCTTTCTTGACTCCTACTCCTACTACTTGGAAGGGGGAAAATCCTACTCCCGGTGGGAGTAGGACTCCTCCTAGGGCGCTCCATAGAGAGGGCCGGCCCTCCCCCTCCTCCACTCCTTTATATACGGGGAGGGGGCACCCCTTGGAGACACAACAATTGATCATTGATCTTTTAGCCGTGTGCAGTGCCCCCCTCCAGCATAGTCCACCTCGATAATATCGTAGCGGTGCTTAGGCGAAGCCTTGCGTTGGTAGAACATCATCATCATCACCACACCGTCGTGCTGATGAAACTCTTCCTCAACACTCAGCTGGATCGGAGTTCGAGGGACGTCATCGAGCTGAACGTGTGCTAAACTCGGAGGTGCCGTGCGTTCGGTACTTGATCGGTCGAATCGTGAAGACGTACGACTACATCAACCGCGTTGTGCTAAGGCTTCCGCTTTCGGTCTATGAGGGTATGCGGACATACTCTCCCCTCTCGTTGCTATGCATCACCATGACCTTGTGTGTGCGTAGGAATTTTTGAAATTACTACATTCCCTAACACCATCTGCTGACTTTCTTCCCCAGCCATCTCCTCGCTGGTGGAGACTTTGAGGTGGACCCAAGGGATACCCTGCTAATGGATCAAGACAATCACGGTTAGTTCATAATCTTCTAAATAAGAGGTGTTCTAATCTAGAGATCAAGATCTTATTATGTTAATCATAAGGATTTTTTCTAACCGCCTTGACCCCTTGACTGGAGGCAAGATGGGGTCCATGGAAGCTAGCTCCGCTTGCTTCAGTCGCGCTGCGCTGCGCGGGCCGTTGCCTTGGCTGATGCAATGATGGGACCGTCGCGGCTAGCTCCGCCCGCCTCTGGCGTGCCCAAGGCTGTGCCCGACCTGCTCCCTGGTAGAAGGTGGAACCACAACGCATGCACTATTGGAATTTTGCTAGTATGCCTTTGGGCCAAAGCCCAACTAAAATTCTAAAATTCTCTTGGCCCATTCATGCACACATGTGAGTGGAGTGAGTGAGACTAAAGTTTAGTCCCACCCCGGAAGTTGAGAGAGAGTTGCACCTCTTTATAAGGTGAGATCTTCTACCACTTGTATGAGCATGAGAAGAGGAGACCTACATGCGCGCTCCTCCTCCTCGCCACGCCGCGGGTTGCGGGATTGAGCCAAGCCGAGGACAGAGCTATGCACGTTGTCTATATTTTTGCTGCTTGGGAAAAATAATGAGTCATTAATTAATAATTAATGGACACGTTAATTACACGACCGACCCGGCCCGCACTATATAGTCTGGCAGACGTCTACCCTAGCCGCCGCCGCTTCATATGGTTTCTCACCACCGTTCCAGATCATTGCGCCGCCAAGCAAGTTTTCTCCATCCCCCCTTTCGGCGTGCACCGGGAGAAGGGACGGCAGGCCTCCGGAACCCCGCCTCTCATGATCCTATATGGGAGAGGGGCGATCAGGTTTTTGGGGAGCGCACTCGCGCCACTGTTGGCAGCGACGACTTCGCGAACGATGACTTCTTCCCCGACCTCGGCAACCTCATCCTCGACAACATGGGCGACAACGTCAACGCCGGCGGTGCTGCACGCACTGCACCGTATGTTATTCTATCCTTCTTGTTCGAGATCGTGGTAGAATTCATGTTTCTAGTATGTGCCCTAGATGTGATCTGTTCATCTACTATGCTAGTTCGCATGATTAGTTTAATCTCTGCTATTGCTGTCATGATCTATTTCCTATTTATTCGGATTAAATCTCGTAGTAATTTGCTCATTTTTCCAACAATCCAAAAACCTGATTATAGGCAATTTACCCCGAGTGGTTTTTCTGGGCATCTGAAGCCGCCTGCCTTTAAGGGGGCGCAATATAAGAGGTGGCGCAGGAGAGCAGTCTACTGGTTTCAGACCATGGGCTGCTATGACGCCACCAAGGGCAAGCCTGAGGGCGATCTTAATCCAGCACAGCTGGAAGCTTTTGAGAAGATTGATACCCTCTTTAAAGGCGCTCTTCTGAGTGTTCTTGATGACTCCATTGTGGATTCATATATGTCGTTTGACAACGGCAAGGACATGTGGGCTGCGCTCGAGGCCAAGTTTGGTGCCTCGGACGTCGGCAGCGTGTTGTACGTCATGGAGCAATTCTAGGACTACAATATGACTGATGAGCGCCCTGTTGTACAGCAGGCTCATGAGATACAGTCGCTCGCAAAAGAACTTGAGTACTTCAAGTGTGTGTTGCCGGACAAATTTGTTGCCGGAGGCATCATTGCCAAGCTTCCACCTTCGTGGAACAATTTTGCTACTTCCCTGAAACACAAGAGACAGGAGTTTTCCATTGCAGATCTCATTGGTACTCTTGATGTTGAAGAGAAGGCGAGAGCAAAGGACACACGTGCTCGAGTTGCTGAGGGAGGTTCTAGTGTCCACATGGTACAGAAGAAGAACTTCCAGCCCAACAAGTTCAAAAACAACAAGAACGAAACTCAGGGCAAAGGCAAGTTTGATACAAAGAACAAGCCATCACATTCTACCAACTTCAAGAAGAATTCTCATAAGAAGGGGAAGGGACTTTGCCATGTCTGCGGTGATCCTAATCACTGGGCTCCAAAGTGTCCTAACCGCTTTGAGGAGAGCGAACATGAGAAGAGCGGCAAGTCCGCTAATGTTGTCATCGGTGATACTGATATGAAGGAATCAGGGTACGATATTTTTCCTACCATCCTTTCAGTATTCCAAACCCCTGATTGGTTAATTGATACCGGTGCCAATGTACATGTTTGTGCTGACGCCTCCATGTTTTCTTCTTACCAGGCCACTGGGACTTCTCCCGTGCTGATGGGGAATGGGTCACATGCCATCGTTCGAGGTGTTGGTATGGTCGATCTGAAGTTTATTTCGGGGAAGACCGTGTGTCTGAAGAACATTCATCATGTGCCGTCCATCAATAAAAATCTCGTTAGCGGTTCCCGTTTATGTCGAGATGGTTTTAAGTTGGTTTTCGAATCCAATAAAGTTGTAATTTCTAAGTATGGACAATTTGTTGGAAAAGGCTATGAGAGAGGAGGCTTGTTCCGCCTGTCTTTGTCAGATATTTGCTCTGAAGTTATTAATAATGTTTGCCACAACAATGAGTCTGATATTTGGCATTCACGACTTTGTCACATTAACTTTGGTTGCATGACACGGCTAGCCAATATGAATTTAATTCCGAAAATCTCTACTGTCAAAGGCTCTAAGTGCCAAGTATGTGTGCAAGCTAAGAAACCTCGCAAGTCCCATAAGACTGCAGAGGCAAGAGACTTGGCGCCACTAGAGCTTATACATTCTGATCTTTGTGAGATGAATGGCGTGTTTACAAAAGGTGGAAAGAGATACTTCATGACGTTGATTGATGACTCCACTAGATATTGTTATGTGTATCTTCTGAAATCAAAATATGAGGCTTTGACTTTCTTCAAAAACTATAAAGCTGGGGCAGAGAACCAACTTGATCAAAAAATTAAACGGCTTAGGTTCGATCGTGGTGGAGAGTATTTTTTCCAATGAATTTGATATGTTTTGTGCGGAACATGGTATAATCCACGAGAGGACGCCTCCCTACTCACCCCAGTCAAATGGGGTAGCCGAAAGAAAGAACCGAACTCTGACTGATATGGTTAACACCATGTTAGACACTTCGGGTCTATCCAAGGAATGGTGGGGGAGGCGCTAATGACTGTGTGTCATGTCCTAAACCGAGTTCCCACAAAGCATAAGACCATGACTCCATTTGAGGAATGGGAAAGGAAAATGTTGAAACTCTCTTACCTATGTACTTGGGGTTGTTGGGCGGAAGTCAATATACCAATTCCCAAGAAGCGCAAGCTTGGACCAAAAACCATGGATTGTGTTCTTCTGGGCTATGCTTTTCATAGCATCGGCTATAGATTTTTGATAATAAAATCTGAGGTATCCGACATGCATGTTGGTACGATTATGGATTCGAATGATGCAACTTTCTTTGAGGACATATTTCTTATGAAGGATATGTCGAGTTCATTAAATCAGGAGATACCTACTCCATCTAGTGAGGAATTCATTGTAATTCCTGAACCCACCATTGTGATGGAACACGTTGAGAATCTTGTTGAGGGTGACAATGGAACTCCTGTGAGGAGTAAGAGACAGAGGACTGCAAAGTCCTTTGGTGATGATTTCATTGTGTACCTCGTGGATGACACACCCAGGACTATTTCAGAAGCCTATGCATCTCCTGATGCTGACTACTGGAAGGAAGCTGTACGTAGCGAGATGGATTCCATCTTAGCTAACGGTACCTGGGAGATCACTGACCGTCCTTATGGGTGCAAACCTGTAGGATATAAGTGGGTGTTCAAGAAGAAGCTTAGACTTGATGGTACGATTGAAAAGTACAAGGCACGGCTTGTGGCCAAGGGTTATACCCAGAAAGAAGGTGAAGACTTCTTTGATACTTACTCACCCGTGGCTAGACTGACCACAATTCGGGTGCTACTATCACTGGTTGCCTCACATGGTCTTCTCTTTCATCAAATGGACGTTAAGACAGCTTTCCTCAATGGAGAGTTGAAGGAGGAAATTTACATGGATCAGCCAGATGGTTTTGTAGTACCTGGTCTGGAAGGAAAGGTGTGCAAGTTATTAAAGTCTTTATATGGCCTTAAACAAGCTCCTAAGGAGTGCCATGAGAAGTTCGAAAGAACATTAACTGCTGCCGGCTTTGCAGCAAACGATGGTGACAAGTGCGTGTACTATCGCTATGGTGGGGGCGAAGGAGTTATTCTTTGTCAGTATGTTGACGACATACTGATCTTTGGAACCAAACTTGATTTAATCAAGGAGGTTAAGGATTTCTTATCTCACTGTTTTGAGATGAAGGATCTAGGAGCAGCTGATGTTATCTTAAACATCAAGCTGTTGAGAGATGAGAATGGTGGGGTCACACTGCTTCAGTCTCACTATGTGGAAAAGGTCTTGAGTCATTTTGGGTATAGCGACTGCACACCTTCTCCAACTCCATATGATGCTAGTGTGTTGCTTCAAAAGAATCGACGGATTGCTAGAGATCAACTGAGGTATTCTCATATTACTGGCTCGCTTATGTATTTGGCGAGTGCCACGAGGCCTGACATCTCGTTTGCTGTTAGCAAGCTGAGTCAGTTTGTGTCAAAACCGGGAGATGATCATTGGCATGCGCTTGAGAGAGTTATGCAATATTTGAAAGGCACCGCGAGCTATGGGATTCACTACACAGGGTATCCAAGGGTACTGGAGGGTTATAGTGACCCAAACTGGATATCTGATGCTGATGAGATTAAGGCCACAAGTGGTTATGTTTTTACACTTGGTGGTGGCACTGTTTCTTGGAAGTCTTGCAAGTAGACCATCTTAACGAGGTCAACTATGGAAGCAGAACTCACAGCATTAGACACTGCCACTGTTGAAGCAGAGTGGCTTCGTGAGCTCTTGATGGACCTACCTATGGTTGAAAAACCAATACCCCCTATCCTGATGAACTGTGATAATCAAACTGTGATCGTCAAGATAAACAGTTCTAAGGACAATATGAAGTCCTCAAGGCATGTGAAGAGGAGACTGAAATCTGTCAGAAAATTGAGGAACTCCGGAGTTATTACATTGGATTATATCCAAACGTTGAAAAATTTGGCAGATCCCTTCACAAAGGGTCTATCACGTAATGTGATAGATAATGCATCGATGGAGATGGGTCTGAGACCCACCGCATGAGTTGTCCATAGTGGTAACCCACTCTATGTGATCAGAGATCCCGTGAAGTAGAAGTGGGAGACAAGCTGTTGGTCAGCTGGGAGGAGAGTATCCCTATATTACCAATCCCACTCCATGAAGATGCAATACTCTCCTGATCTGCATGGCAGGTTGATACTTATCTTAATGTGTTCCAAGTGGCTTATTCGGGTAAGCAGAGATGTTGTCCTGCAGAACATCTTCTGAGGAACA
Source organism: Triticum urartu (assembly GCF_003073215.2). NCBI lineage: Eukaryota > Viridiplantae > Streptophyta > Magnoliopsida > Poales > Poaceae > Triticum > Triticum urartu. The sequence goes on from NC_053025.1 coordinate 607,536,802, forward strand.
CACCTATATGAATTTGACTGTTAACGTCACAATCTGTGAGAATTGGGTGTTATCTAATAAATTCATGAAAATGCCCTGGAGTATGACGTATACGCTCCACCCGCGGGGAAGCCTTGCAGCAGCCCAGTATCGGTCAACAATTTGTGTGAAAACTAGTCTCACAGAAAACTTGTAGTTCAAGGCATAATCCACTATTCAAGTTGTGATCTAGTGTAGCATAAATCAATAAGTGGAAGTTCAACTTCACAGTCTCCACTAAGCACCGGTATATAAACAATGTTTTGGTACTAAATGATGAGATGTGCCAATGAGACTTTGTGGGGGATTGTTGGAATTTTGCTAGTAGGCCTTTGGCCCAAAGCCCAACTAAAATTCTGAAATTCTCTTGGCCCATTCATGCACACATGTGAGTGGAGTGAGTGAGACTAAAGTTTAGTCCCACCCCAGAAGTTGAGAGAGACTTCCACCTCTTTATAAGGTGAGCTCTTCTACCACTTGTATGAGCATGAGAAGAGGAGACCTACACGCGCGCTCCTCCTCCTTGCTCGCCTCGTGGTACGTCTCCGTCGTATCTACTTTTCCAAACACTTTTGCCCTTGTTTTTGACTCTAACTTGCATGATTAGAATGGAACTAACCCGGACTGATGCTGTTTTCAACAGAATTGCCATGATGTTGTTTTATGTGCAGAAAACAAAAGTTCTCGGAATGACCTGAAACTCCACGGAACGTCAAGTTAAAAATAATAAAAAATCCTTGCCAAAGATGAAGACCAGGGGGCCCACACCCTGTCCACGAGGGTGGGGGCGCCCCCCCCTAAGGCGCGCCCCCCTACCTCGTGGGCCCCCTGAGGCTCCTCCGACGCCAACTCCAACTCTATATATTTTCTTTCGGGGAGAAAAAAATCGAGGATAAGAAATCATCGCGTTTTACGATAGGGAGCCGCCGCCAAGCCCTAAAACCTCTCGCGAGGGCTGATCTGGAGTCCGTTCGGGGCTCCGGAAAGGGAGGATTCGTCGCCATCGTCATCATCAACCATCCTCCATCACCAATTTCATGATGCTCACCGCCGTGCGTGAGTAATTCCATCGTAGGCTTGTTGGACGGTGATGGGTTGGATGAGATCTATCATGTAATCGAGTTAGTTTTGTTAGGGTTTGATCCCTAGTATCCATTATGTTCTGAGATTGATGTTGATATGACTTTGCTATGCTTAGTGCTTGTCACTAGGGCCCGAGTGCCATGATTTCAGATCTGAGCCTATTATGTTTTCATGAATATATGTGTGTTCTTGATCCTATCTTGCAAGTCTATAGTCACCTACTATGTGTTATGATCCAGCAACCCCGAAGTGACAATAATCGGGACCACTCCCGGTGGTGACCATAGTTTGAGGAGTTCATGTATTCACTATGTGCTAATGCTTTGTTCTGGTTCTCTATTAAAAGGAGGCCTTAATATCCCTTAGTTTCCATTAGGACCCCGCTGCCACGGGAGGGTAGGACAAAAGATGTCATGCAAGTTCTTTTCCATAAGCACGTATGACTATATTCAGAATACATGCCTACATTACATTGATGAATTGGAGCTAGTTCTGTGTCACCCTATGTTATGTCTGTTACATGATGAACCACATCCGGCATAATTATCCATCACCGATCCAATGCCTACGAGCTTTCCATATACTGGTTTACGCTTATTTACTTTCCCGTTGCTACTGTTACAATCACTACAAAACACCAAAATATTACTTTTGCTTTCATTACTCTTTTGTCACCGTTATCACTACTATCATATTACTTTGCTACTAAACACTTTGCTGCAGATATTAAGTTATCCAGGTGTGGTTGAATTGACAACTCAACTGCTAATACTTGAGAATATTCTTTGGCTCCCCTTGTGTCGAATCAATAAATTTGGGTTGAATACTCTACCCTCGAAAGTTGTTGCGATCCCCTATACTTGTGGGTTATCAAGACCAATTTCTGGCGCCGCTGCCGGGGAGCATAGCTCTATTCTTTGAGTCACTTGGGATTTATATCTGCTGGACACTATGAAGAACTTGAAAGATGAGAAAACAAAAATTTATCCCTCAACTACGAGGGGAGGTAAGGAACTGCCATCTAGCTCTGCACTTGATTCACCTTCTGTTTTGAGTAAGCTTGCGACACCTAAACCTGCTTCTGCTATTCGTTCTGATATGTCGCATGTTATTGATGATGCCACTTCTGCTATGCATGATACTTATGATGAAACTACTTCTATGCTTGATACTACTGTGCCCCTTAGTGAATTTCTTGATGAACAAATTGCTAGGGCTAGAGAGAAAGAAATTATTGAATCTAATTATAATGATGAAAGTGATGATGAAGATAGGCATGTTATTCCTGAGGGTTATGTTTTTGATAAAGAAGCTTTTGCAGCTATTTTAGCTTGCAAAGATAGGCGTGAACTCAAGAGGCTATTAATTAAATGGAACAAAGAATCTCTTAGAGATAGAATGAAACCTGACCCTGCTTTTGCTACTTCACCTATCTGTGTTGCCGATAAGGATTATGAATTTTCTGTTGATCCTGATATAATTACTTTGGCTGAATCTGATCCTTTTCATGGCTATGAATCTGAAACTGTTGTGGCACATCTTACTAAATTAAATGATATAGCCACCCTGTTCACTAATGATGAGAGATCTCGCTACTTTTATATCCTTAAAATATTTTCGTTATCATTAAAGGGTGATGCTAAGATATGGTTTAATTCTCTTGATCCTGGTTGTGTGCGTAGTCCCCAGGATATGATTTATTACTTCTCTGCTAAATATTTCCCTGCTCATAAGAAACAAGCTGCTTTAAAGAAAATATACAACTTTGTGCAAATTCAAGAAGAGAGTCTCCCACAAGCTTGGGGGAGGCTTCTCAAGTTACTTAATGCTTGGCCTATCATCCTCTTAAGAAGAATGAAATACTTGATATCTTTTATAATGGACTAACCGATGCTTCCAGAGATTACCTGGATAGTTGTGCTGGTTCTCTTTTCAGGGAAAGAACATCAGATGAAGTTGAAATTTTATTGAATAATATGTTGACAAATGAAAATAATTGGGCACCTCCTGAGCCAGCTCCTGCTCCAATTACTGAGCCTATTCCTAAGCCAACTCCGAAGAAGAGAGGTGTTATATTTCTCAGTCCTGAAGATATGCAAGAGGCAAAGAAATCTATGAAAGAAAAAGGTATTAAAGCTGAAGATGTCAAGAATTTACCTCCTATTGAAGAAATACATGGTCTTAATTTACCGCCTGTTGAAGAAACATATGATCTTGATCAATTACTTATTGAAGAACCTCCTGATCTTGATAACCCGACACAGTTAGTAAAGGTAAATTCTCTCTATAGATATGATAGATCTGAAATCCCTCCTACTAAAATTTCTAGTCAGTGCTTGGATGAGTTTGATAACTTTATGTTTAAGCAAGAAGACTTCAAAATGCTTATTTTGGTCGACAATTAAAACAAAATGCTTATATGATTAAACACTTGGGTGATTATATGGCTAATATTAGAGGTGAACTTAAACTTGTTAGCAAACATGCTTCAATGGTTACCACTCAAGTAGAACAAGTACTTAAGGCTCAAAAAGAATTGCTCGATGAGATGAATAGTAAGAAAAATGATTATGTTGTTAGAGTGGCTACTAGAACTGGTAGAATGACTCCGGAACCTTTGTATCCTGAAGGCCACCCTAAGAGAATTGAGCAAGATTTTTAGAGAAATAATATTGATGCACCCAGTTCTTCTAAAAGGAAGAAAAATAAAAATGATAGGACTTTGCAGACTTCTAGTGAACCTATCGCTGAACCACCTGAGAATCCTAATGATATCTCTATGTCTGATGCTGAAACACAATCTGGTAATGAGCATGAACCTAGTGAAAATGTTAATGATGATGTTCATGATGATGCTCAACCTAGTAAGGATAATGATGTAGAAATTGAACCTGCTGTTGATCTTGATAACCCACAATCAAAGAATCAACGTTATTGTAAGAGAGACTTTGTTGCTAGGTAACATGGTAAAGAAAGAGAACCATGGGTTCAGAAACCTATGCCTTTTCCTTCCAAACCATCCAAGAAAAAGGATGATGGGGATTTTGAGCGCTTTGCTGAAATGATTAGACCTATCTTTTTGCGTATGCGATTAATTGATATGCTCAAAATGAATCCTTATGCTAAGTATATGAAAGATATTGTCACTAACAAGAGAAAGATACCGGAAGATGAAATTTCCACCATGCTTGCTAATTATACTTTTAAGGGTAGAATACCGAAGAAACTTGGAGATCCAGGAATACCTACTATACCATGCTCCATTAAAAGAAACTATGTTAAAACTACTTTATGTGCTCTTGGAGCCGGTGTTAGTGTTATGCCTCTCTCTTTATATCGTAGACTTGACTTGAATAAGTTGACACCTACTGAAATATCTTTGCCAATGGCTGATAAATCAACTGCTATACCTGTCGGTATTTGTGAGGATGTGCCTGTTGTGGTTGCAAACGTTACTATTTTAACGGACTTTGTTATTCTTGATATTCCCGAGCACGATAGTATGTCTATTATTCTTGGAAGACCTTTTCTGAATACCGCAGGGGCTGTTATTGATTGCAACAAAGGCAATGTCACTTTTCATGTTAATGGTAATGAGCATACGATACACTTTCCGAGGAAACAACCTCAAGTTCACAGTATCAACTCTATTGAAAAAATTCCATCGATTTAATTTGGAGGTTTTGAATTTCCTCTCCCTACTGTCAAGAAGAAATATGATATTCTTATTATTGGGGATGTGCATATCTCCGTGGAGGTAACATAGTGTTATTCGAAATTTCCCTGGTTCCATGTTAATCGGAATGAGTTTGTTAACAAGACTTGATCAACCTTGTTAGTGAATTCCTTTTGATGAGCATGAGACGGATGAAACTAGCAGCACAATCTTTTGTACCCTTTTTATACTTTCTGTTATTTAGTTGAAATAAAGTAAAAATAGTATTTTTCTGTGTAGCTCACATTTTAGTGTATTTCAACCTGAAAATTTGCACACGTGTACATTATGTATCTAGGTACATGTGTATTTATTTTCAGATTTTTTTGAAACTGAAAAGTTTGAATTTTGAAGTTTTCAAATAAAGGCCTCCATGGAGCTCGGTCTCCGTTTGGCATTTTCGATATAAAAACTCTTATATTTCTTTACAAAGGGAGTACTAGACCTGCACCAGTCCCTTTTTGTTTATTTTATTCATTATTATGTTTTATTTTCATTTTTTGTGTCATTTCTTCTATCTATTATTTTTGTTACTTTTTTTTATTGTTACTATTCTTGCCGGATTACCAATCATCGCGTATTAAAATTCTAAGAAGCGCGATTCAAAAATATCATCACTCTATTTTATTAATACGCATTTTGTAGTTTCGAATGTTCACCATTTACCTAAAATGTTCATTATATACTACCTCTGTACTAAAATATAATACAATTTTGCAGTTCAATCTGATACACAGGGATTATTGCAGAAAATATTCAGCACCTATACGAGGAAATTCATTGTACATTTAAAGTAAGATCATCTTGTATTTAAAAAAATCATGTGTACTTTTAAAAATGTTCATCGCACATTTCAGAATGGAAATGGTATATTTCAAATTTTATTCAATATATATTTAAAAATATCAATCTTGTTTTAGAATAGCGTTTGTCGTGCATTTAGAACCTATTTATCATGCATTCAGAAAAAAATTCAACATATATTAAAAATATTCATGTATACCAGAAATATCTATTGTGTAATAAAAAAATCATGTATGAAAGAAAATGTTCATGGTGTTTCTATTTTCGTGTTTCATTTTTATTTTTATTATTCTTGTTCTTATCGTCTGGTGCTAGTTTCCTGTTCACCATGTATTAAAAAAACACACATCGTGTCTTAAGTACCATATTGCATATTGTTGTTACTTTTTTATTTTATAGGGTGCTTTATGAATCTGTTCTGCGAACCAATCTCTCGGCTCATATCAATTATCTATACCTACTAATAAAAGAAATAGATATTCTTAGTCCATTTTGCTATTTTTATAGAAACCCCTTAATGTTTCTGACATTAAACCCCCAATACATATCAAATGTTTTTTAAAATACACATATCTTCTAAACCGTAACTTCAAATTTAACATGTTATATATGGAATTTGATTAGAAAAATATGTAGAATCTGAATATGATGTTATTTTACCTGTTAAAAAATTAAAAAATACTATCTAGGCTGCTATGTTAATCAACAATGCATTATTCGTCTTTTTTTTCATACCGATACTGATTCAGATTGGGGATGAACATCTTAGCAAAATCGGGATTGGACAATTTGCTAGACTCCCAATAAATAAGGACATTCATGTCAAGAAATAAAAAAAAGACCCAATAAAGATTGGATGTCTGCTATAAAAAAATAAATGTGAAAATGCAGAGCAGATCCATTAAAGATAAGATGTTGCGCTATTCTCCGAGATATAAGAAGAAGAAAAAGAGGACATGCATGAAAAAAAGTAAAAAAGGAGGCATGCATGACAAAATATAAAATAAAAGACAATTTTGATAAGATATAAATAATGATGAAATAGGGACAAATACGTAAGACATGTATGGCAAGAAACGATGATGAAATATGGGCGCAAGTACCTGCGTCCCCACGAGACCATAAAAAAATGTTCTTTTCTAGACAAAAAAACTCTTTTTCTGATTAAAAAATCATGTATCTTTTTAACAACCTTTTCAACAACTCTTCGTGTATTTAAAAATGTGCATGTGAAAAGAAGTGTTCAGGAGTTACCCTAAGTCGTTGATTCTTAAATTGAAAACTGCCATTGATGTACACATGTCTCCGTAGTGTGCTAATGTGTCATCATTTGTTTTTGTCGTTTTTCTTTACTCGCCCGTAACAACACCTCATTCCGGACACGACATGAATAAATGCATGATCACTTGTCTGTTTCTTTGTACGGATTAAATCTACAGGCAAGCCGTGTTGAAATAGAACACCTATAGAATCTTAACTGCGCTTTTATAGGTTAGGACCATCTTTGTTTGGGTCGTAACTATAAATTCTCATATTATAGACATTTCTTTTTGTAAATTAAGAGCGTGTAGTATTTCTTATTCGTCGAGACATTTTTGCTGCAATGTCAACTTGATGTTAATTTAGGTAAAACTGTAAGGATTCTATGCAGATTGATTGTTTTTTGGGGTAAAATTTGTGTAACCACTACATTTTGAGGCCAAAGGTTGTTTTTCCACTCTCATTGAAAGCCATGCTTATTAGGCTAATGTTGTTAATGATTTTTTTTCTTCCGTTGTAACGCATGAGCCTTTTTGCTAGTTTTTCCTAAGTAACTTAACGTACATGTGAAGTCTCGATCAGTCCATCAATTTTCACCGTCCTCCACATAGTGAACAAATGTTTGTGCATATATGCAGGTATCCCATATACGTACGGGAGGACACTGGTGAACGTATTCTGTCTTTCTCTGAACAAATCAAGGGTCTCCCTCTCTCTAGCTAGCTACGACATTGAACATGAGCTCAACAACTCCGAAGGCATGGTCCCCGGTGCTAATCCCGGGCTCTCGAACTGGCTGAACCGTGTGTGCCTTTGAAACACCGCCCTTCCAGCCACGCAACACCTTGATCGGAGAGGGCGGGCCATTTGTTATTGTAGTATGCGGCGTCTTTAGCTGTGATTCTGCCGCTGGACAGCGTGCTCCAACTGCATCCGTGGCATTGTACACGGTCCGTAGCCTTGCGGCCTAGCACACGACCACACACATGATCACCAAAGCCATCTTCAGCTTGTCATCCTTGAATGGTTCATTTCTGTTCTGCTCTCACAGTGCCGCCGCCGCCTCCGCGACGTCAAACTTACCGAGCATGGCCGGTCCTGAGATTTCAAGGGCCCAGGACGAAACTATAATCCGGAGCCCTTCGGGGCCCTTAGTATAAGCATCTAACTAGTAATCATCATATCTTTAAAAAGTAAAAGTGATTGTACGAATGATCTGATGCTTTCATTGATTGAGAATCACATATTTATACAAGATTTGGGACACATTGTGAAGGCGTCTATACAAAGAGGCGCCTGTACGGATAGATGCGTCCGTACGACGCTTGGACACTAATAATCGCTAACTACGTTTCCTAACGACGATTCGCTAAAGCCGCTTCATTGATGTCGGTTCTCAACACTCCCCCTTGTACAACGTCTCTTCTTTTGATTCATCTTTGAAAGCTTCTTGTATATTTATCATTCATCTCTTGAGAGTCTCCTCCAAAAACCCTGTAGGAAAAAATATGAGGAGAATGGTATAGATATGTTGCTAAAACTCCTTTAAACCCAGTGGGAAAAATAATAAGGAGAAAATGATGCAACATATAGAGATTATTGTCTCTCGATAACTCATATGAGAAAAACCTTCAAAGAAGGAGAAAATTATTAGTGAGTTAGAGAACAATAAACATGCTTTAGATACTTTCCTTTAAAAAACCTTCATAGCAAAAATAGAAAGTATAGCATATAATCTTTACGAAGATATTTGCCTCATTAAAACATCATGAGAAAATTTTCAAAGAAACTCATAATGAAAAGAGTGCAATCAGATGTGCCATGAAAAACTCCTTTAAAACCTAGTAGGAAAAATATAAGGAGAAATATGATATGGCATACATTAACTCTTGTATTTAATTGTCTCGTTAAAAACCTCTTATGAGAAACCTATTGGAAAAACTCATAAAGGAAAAGAGTACAATATTCATTTCTGCTGATAACTAAAAGGATTACATTTTCAGGAAATTTCTCCCCCTGAACTTTGCAAAACTCGAAGTCGTCTCATACCAATTCCATGAATGCATTTCTGGAATGTTGAATTTGGTAAAGACTTTGTGAATAAATCTGCTAGATTATCACATGATTTGGTTTGCAAAATATCAATTTCTCCATCTTTCTGTAATGAATGAGGAAAGAATAATTTAGGAGAAATATGGTTTGTGATATTACTTTTTATATAACCCATTTTCATTTGAGCAATGCAAGCTGCATTATCTTCATAGATAATAGTTGGTGATCCTAATGAACCAACACCACACGAAGTTTGAATGTGGTTAATCATCCTGCGAAGCCACACACATTCCTTTGATGCTTCAAATAATGCAATTATTTCAGAATGATTAGTGGAAGTTGCTACGAGAGTCTGTTTTTGTGACTTCCATGAAAAAGCAGTTCCACCATATAAGAATACGAAACCTGTCTGTGACCTAGCATTGTGAGGATCAGATAAATAGCCAGCGTCAGTATATCCTACCATAGTCATATCTTGGTTTCTCTGATAGAATAAGCCAAGATCTTTTGTGCCATGTAAATATCTAAAGATATTCTTTACTCCTGTCCAATGACGTTTTGTTGGAGCAGCGCTATGTCTAGCTAGTAAATTTACCGCAAATGCAATATCAGGCCTGGTGCAATTTGCAAGGTACATTAGCGCACCAATAGCACTGAGATATGGGAACTCAGGTCCTAATATCTCTTCGTCATCATCCCGAGGTCTAAAAGGATCTTTATTCATATCAAGGGATCTGACAACCATGGGTGTTTTGGTTGGATATGATTTATCCATATTAAATTTCTCCAAAACCTTTTGAATATAAGCAGGTTGGTATACTAAAATTCCTGAGGGAAGATGCTCAAGCTGTATGCCTAAGCAAAATTTGGTCTTTCCCAAATCTTTCATCTCAAATTCCGTCATTAAATGATTGCGTGCTTCTTCTATATCATGTGTACTCCCAATGATATTGAGATCATCAACGTACACTGAGATGATGCAAAATCCATTTGAGGATTTCTTTATAAATACACAAGGGCAATCATCATTATTTGAGTATCCTTTCTGAATAAGAAACTCACTCAGTCGGTTATACCACATTCTACCCGACTGTTTTAAGCCATAGAGTGACTTTTGTAATTTTACACAATATGCGTTGCGATTTGCTTTTGGATTCGGCATTTTAAGTCCTTCAGGGACTTTCATATATATGTCCGATTTGAGTGACCCATATAAGTATGCTGTCACTACATCCATCAACTGCATAGATAAACTCATTTGTACTGCCATAGATATTAAGTATCGAAACGTTATTCCACTCATAACAGGAGAGTATGTATCATCGTAATCGATGCCGGGTCTCTGCGTGAACCCTTGTGCTACAAGCCTCACTTTGTATCTCACCACCTCATTGTTTTCATTCCTTTTCCGAACAAAAACCCATTTTGCTCCCACAGGGAAGACATTATGAGGAGTAGGTATTACTGAGGAAAATACCTCTCTTTTATTGAGCGAGCGCAGTTCTGTCTCTTGCTTCCTTCCATTTAGGCCAATCAGGATGCTTGAGGCACTCCCTGACGGTCTTTGGTTCTGGATCCAGTTGAAGGGTTTCGGCAATTTCGGAGGCAAAATATATGTCGACAATTGTAGTCTCTCTGTTGTATGATTCTCCTGATTCTATATAGTTTATGGAAATTTCTTTTATACCTTCAGACTCTGTGATTTCCCACAACAATAGAGTCATGGTGTTCCGATGTCCCAGCTATTATATTTGTATGCGCATTTATGCTGGGTTCTAGATGTTGAGCATCTGATTGGTGTCCTTCAACTTGAGGTTGAATTGCATTTACTGGTAGAGGATTTGATATCCTCTTTTTCCGCGGAGGCTTTTGAGAAGCTATATTCCGGCTAACCAGATTTCTCCCCCTCTTACTCTCATTTGGGGTTTGAGTGGTTTTACTTGGTACCTCCACTCGTTCTGGTGCATTAACAGCGGGAATATGTGATTTAGTGACACCTTTATGATCAGTAAATGCATCTGACAGGTTATTTGCAATGTGTTGCAAATCTATAATCCTCTGAACTTCAGTTTCAGATTCTTTAGTACGTGGATCTAAGGACTGGATGCCTGTTACATTCCAATCGATTTCCTGGCATTCTTTGTGGTTTGATTCTCCCCCTAATGCCGGGAAATGGTCCTCATCAAAAATAGAATCAGCGTAGCGGGCAGTAAACAGGTCCCCTGTAAGAGGTTCAAGATATTTTATAATTGACGGAGAATTATAACCCACACAGATCCCTAGTTTTCTGTGGGCGCCCATGGTTGTACGCTGCGGTGGTGATATCGGTACGTATACTGCGCAACCGAATTTTCGCAGATGGGAAATACTTGGCTGAGTGCCACGTACTATCTGTATCGGGGAGGTTGAATGATATGCAGTTGGTCTGATTTGTATCAGATCGGCGGCGTGTAATACCGCATGTGCCCAACAAGATGCTGGTAAATTACAATTCTGTAATAGTGGTCGAGCAACTAATTTTACTCTTTTGACGAGAGATTCAGCCAAACCATTTTGAGTATGAACATATGGCACAGAATGTTCTAAATGAATGCCCATAGCCATGCAATAGTCATTGAATGCACGTGAAGAAAATTCAGCGGCATTATCCATTCGAATTGTTTTTATCCTATTTTCAGGATGATTTGCTCTTAATTTGATAATTTGAGCAATTATCTTGGCAAAAGCATGATTTCGTGTGGACAATAGACACACATGTGACCATCTAGTAGATGCATCTATGAGTACCATGAAATATCTAAAAGGTCCCGATAGTGGTTGAATTGGACCACATATATCTCCTTGAATGCGTTCAAGAAAATTAAGTGACTCATTTTTTACTTTAAGATAAGATGGTCTTATAATTAATTTCCCAGTTGCACATGCAGTGCACACAAAATCTGATGATTTAGGGAAGTTTTTAGTTGGAAGGCTGTGACCAATAGAATTGTCAATAATTTTTCTCATCATCCCTATGCCAGGATGACCTAGGCGGTCATGCCAAGTCTTGAATTTATCAAGGTCTTGAAAAATTATTTTGTACGCAACATGTGGAACGGGTTTTGTATAACTATAATATAATCCAGATGAAAGCGAGGGGAATTTCTCAAGAATTTGTTTCTCAGACCCAGTACTCTTTGTTAAAAGTAAATATTTAGAATTATTTTCAGAAATTGTTTCTAGATGGAAATTATTTGATCCGAGGTCTTTGAAACTTAGAAGGGTGCGTGTAGATTCAGGATACAAGAGTGCATCCTCAATTACAATTGTAGTACCCATAGGTAGAACGAGTGTGGCTCATCCTGAACCAATAATCGAGGCATCGTGGCCGGCGATGGTCATAATATTCCCTTTTCTCTTAGTTAGAGTTTGAAAATATTTTATTTCCCTTAATATTGTGTTAGTGGTACAACTGTCCACCAAACATAGTTCTTCTTCCATTGGATTATCTTCCCGTAAAATCTATATAGAGTGAGAGAATATTTAGGATGAAATTTTATTCATTACTCACATATAAATACATACAAAGTATTCATATTACAATTATAAATATAAATATGACATTATGTCTGAATTACATAATATGCTTCGTCCGTAGGACTTTATTTTACTTAGAGTTATACAAATTATAACTTCCATTATTACAATAAAATAGCTGATAACATCAAATGAGTGATGTGGAGATTATATGAGATCTCCGTATGCGTCTTGGGTGTATTCCACCATCATGTTGTCGACATCAAGAAGATCTTCATCCTTCTTCCTTGTTTCCTGAGGAGCGCTTTGAGAAGTGCTAGCTTCAAGGTTCTCTTGTTGTAAAGCGTTGAAGTGAGCTTCTGCTTTTCCATGAACTTGTTTGCCTTTCCCGGTGGATTTGAGATATAAATCCGCTAGATGCTTGGGAGTTCGGCATTTGCTAGTACGATGGTTAGTACATCCACACCTTTGACAAATCTCGGATTTGGTGTTTCGGTCATCTTTCTTGAAATGACCTTTACCTTTAGATTGACCAAATGTTTTCTGCTTGTTGTTCCTTTTCCACTTTCCATTGAATTTCTTGAAATTCTTTTTATTTCCCCCATACTTTTTAGTAGACTGAGTGTTAGCATGTGCTTCAGGGAGTGGCATGGAGCCCGTTGGGCGTGTCTGATGATTCTTCATGAGAAGTTCATCATGGTTTCTCAGCCTGAAGTAAAGTGTATATGAGCTCAGAATACTTTTTGTATTTTTGTTGACGGTACTGCTGTTGTAGTACTCTCATTGAGGGGTGGAAAGTGCACAAGGTCTTCTCAATAAGGTCTTCTTCGGAAATTGCTTGATTGCAAAACCTTAGTTTTGAGTTAACCTTGTGAACTGCAGAGTTATATGCTGCCACATATTTGAAATCTTGGAACCTTATGAGGGACCATTCTCTTTGTGCTTCTGGCAGCATAACTGCTCTTTGTTGGTCATATCTCTCCTTGAGAGAGTTCCACAAAACTAGTGGATCTTCTTCCATCAAATATTCCGACTTTAAGTCCGAATGGAGATGGTGCCTTAAGAAACTTAAAGCGGTATATTTGGCTGCCGTGGGGATTTCTCCAGCGCCTTCAATGGGTGTGATGATGGTGGAACCGAGTTTACGACTTTCAAGGGCTATCTTTGCATCCATAGCCCATGGTAAATAGTTACTACCATCTAGTTCAAGTTCATGAAATTCTCTGTTCATGACGCCAGCCATTTCCTGCATGGTATTATTATGCATAATTTTAGTTTTACTATGAGAGTAAAATATAAGTACAACAAATGCTTCAAAGAAGCAAAATTTTCAAGTATAGCTGATGCTTTATACTTATATGTGTAGACCTCATTTTATGTATATGGCACTTTGAAGATAGTCACCGTTGTGGTGTAGATCTCACAGCAATGGAGAACATAATCTGGTTTTGACCAGTAGATGTTCATATATCCATTACCTTGTGCCATACTACATTTTTCAAAAACACTTTGAAGGTAGTCATCTGTCAAATAACTAGATGTAGACCTCATAGTAAGAGTGGATAGTCTGCAATTTGATGCAGTAGATCACACAGTTACCTTGTGCTTTGCTTGTATAATAGTCGAGGTAATCACATCAATTCGCATATTTGGGAGAGCACTCGAAGATAGTCATTTTGCCAGAACAAAATAGGCAAAATGTAGATCTTTCAGTAACGAGGATAATCTGCAAAGTGCAGTAGATGCCTCATCTACCTTGTGATCCCGAAATATGAATTGTAAATAAAATTTGCTGTACTTAAGAACTACATATTCTAAAATAAAATGCTGAAGCAATCATACAGAATATGTACACATAGTCTGAAACTTTATGTTAGACGATACATAGTCTAAATATTCACACTTATAATACAGTACTGAATATGATAAGCAGAGGTTCTTAATACAATAAAATACTACTCTCAAATAGAAAGAACAAGCTGCTGTACAATATATACACTATGGCTATTTCCTGTTGGAAACGACACAGCGCCAACAGCCATTTATTGGATTTCTTGGCCTGTAGGCCTGTTTGGTGAGAACATACGTGACTTGGGCTGGCCCATGCACCGACAGAGAGAAGGATAAGGATAGCACGCACGAGGGTTTCCCACACAGCGCCGCTTCTCCCGTTCCCCACTTCTCTGCTCGATCTGGCACAACACCTCACCACATCGTCTCTTCCCTGCTCATGGCGTCGTCTTCAAGGGAGGCGGGGTGTGCCCCGCATCTCCGCACGGCCCTCGCCGCTGCTGCACGCCCCGGGGGCGCCGGTGAGGCCGAGGGCCGCCGGCGACCACGCGCCCCGGACGGCTGCGCGGTTTTGCGCCATGGCCGTGGCGAACTGCCGCAGTATCCGACGCGCCTCCGGTGGGGGCGTGGGAGGGAGGGGTGGTGTCGCCGGTGATGAAGGAGGCGGCGGCGGCGTCGACGACGAGCCCTGTACTTCCATCTCCTCTTCTTCTTCCTTGATGGCCATGTTCAGATCGGGGATAGTGGAGTAGGCGTGGACTTCCACTGCTGCCGGCGTCGGAGACGGGAGATCCGGGACAGGACCGTATCCAGGAGGGAAGAAGTGCTCCGGCAGTTCATCCGACGGCGTCGGTGACGGCAGCCGCGGTTGTGCACCCGTACGCGCTGGGCACGGTCCAAACTCGTGCTGCAGGCAGTACGGGGGCAGTGGTGGCGGCGCGAGTTCACAAGGGAACATCTCCTCTTCTCCGAGAAACGGCGCCGATGGCCCTGCAAGCAACCACTCCATCGGAGGGATGGAGAAGACAGTTGGTGTAGTCGCGTGTCCGACGTACTCGTTGGCGACTGCCGGAGCCGAAAGCCCGGCCTGGCGCATTGCAGGTATCTCTCCATTTGCAGCAGTGGCCGTGGCGGAAGGCCCAGCCTGGTGCACAGGGTGGTTGCCATGGCTTGCATATCCACGGCGGCGGTTCTGGCGGTGGTTCCCGGCGAAGAAGCGGCGACGTGGGCCGCTCCTTACACCAAGGCCATGACGGCGACGTGCGGCACGGTGGCGAGGAGTGCGGGAAAGGCGACGGCTCTCTCTTTGGATAAAGCGAGCGAAAGCGAAAGCCGCTGATGACAGGTTTCTCCCTGCCATGACCTACCTTTTCTTGTCCTTCCCGGTGATGGCTCTATCTTACTTTTGGCAGAGCAGTGCTGATAACGTGTAAAAAGTAAAAGTGATTGTACGAATGATCTGATGCTTTCATTGATTGAGAATCACATATTTATACAAGATTTGGGACGCATTATGAAGGCGTCTATACAAAGAGGCGCCTGTACGGACAGGTGCGTCCGTACGGCGCTTGGACACTAATAACCGCTAACTACGTTTCCTAACGACGATTCGCTAAAGCCGCTTCGTTGATGTCGGTTCTCAACAATATCTACCATTCTTAAGAAGTTGCTCCCCACTACAAAGCATTTTCTTAACATGCAGGTAGTCCACGTCATCATTTTGCCATATAGGCTTTCACAAACAGGAATTCACACCACGAGCATAATCTTCGGCAGCCTCTCTAGAAATAAATATTGCTAAACTCCGCATGCAAGCTTCCATCTCGCTAGGCATGCTCAATACATGCATGCAGTGATTCTGGCATCGCAATAACTCCCTCACAGTGAAATTTCTGGAAAGTAAGTAGTAGTGCGTGTCCTTAATTAGCGTTGGGCATTAATTCAAAGAGGCATGCATGCAGTAACCCATTCTTGCATGCACGGGGACGTGGGCGGTCCATTAATAGCAGCGTTGATTTCGGTTCAGATTCCATGCCACAGGAAGTAAAAAGGACCGAATATTTCTGACCTTTCGTCTAGCTGATCAATGATATCCCGAGGGTTCCTCTCTGAACGATTAAATCTCCACTGATTCCCTAAAAAAAATTCCACCAATTCTTCTCATCTTCCCTATCTCTAACTCTCTCTCCATACTGCGCTGCCGCCGGCCAAGCCTTCACGGCATGTCGCCATCGAAGATCCGCTCACTGCTGCCGGCTCGGAGATCATTCCCTCTATCTCTACCTCTCTCTCTCGGAGCCATGCAATCCCCGCCTTCACTGGTTATGATGGCTGAAGATCTACTCCCAGGCCTGGACAAGACGAGCTGTACATGCCGCCGCCACTCTCCTTCTCCAACATTACTTGCGCCAGAGATGGGTGCTCTCCTTCCTCTCATTCTTCTCATATATGAACGTAATTTTTTAGACGCTCTGATTTGTGTGTGGTCGGAAATTTTATAGTAGGGAGCTCTTTTCCATCCCCAGCGACCTCCTCTGCGGCAACAAGTCTGGTCAGTATCTCTCCCCCAAACTCCTTTCTTACTCAACTACTGCCGACAAACATATGTCGAGATGCGATGGATCATTGATCTTGTATTTAGGGTTCTGGAAAGAACAAACAAATGAAGAAGCTACCATGTACTGTTCCCCATCTACAACTACATCTCTCTGTCTCCCTCTCACTCATGTTAATTTAGTACGAATTATTTACTTTTATTGCTCTTCTCTGGTTGTTTTGTAGTATCACATTATCACAACATATGGCATATTGGGGTTCATTTTCAGGTAATTTGTTCCCTGTGAGTAGACATCGTGAATTTTATGGTATATTTCTATTACCTGAGTGATAGAATTGTGTCATTGGCATTGTTGTCGTTCCCGTGCGGCAAGGTTCTACTATTATCACAACAATCATCTACCTACAGAAATGAAAGAATATGACGTGACTCTTATGAACATACTTGCATCTCTGTATTTGATTGTTATGCTACTAATAACAGTCCTAACCTCGAAGATTTTTTTGTCACTGAGAGCATCAGGTATGGGCTGTTTTCATTCTCCTTCAATTTAATTGCTCTTTGTTTGCTGGTAGTATTTTAAATAGTACTGTATGAAGTACTGTAAAATGGAGTGCACATGCTGACAAATTAGTATCAAATGTTTCTGTTTCTTGCTCCCATGCACTTCTGATAGACAACTAAATGATATGATCTTGAAATATTATGAGAAAAATCTCATTACAATATATGTTACTTCTCTTAATGTTGGTGATGCGTTCTTCTAATTATGCAAATATGGAGATATCCCATATATTAAATAATATCATTCAAAGGTTCAAATAGACATGTATTTATATTATTGTTTCCATAAACTCCACTGCTTCTCACTCTATAAAGTCTCCTATACACTACTACAAATTCCCGCAGCAACGCGCGGGGTATCATCTAGTTACATATAATTTTACGCACCTCTCCATTGCTCATTTCTCTTGAGTAATGACTATACGAAAAATGTTTTAAAGTTTTATGCAAAGGATATTTAGTGTTTTCTTCTTTCCTTTTAGGCCCATTTTCCACTAATATGTCTCTCGCTTTGTTATCAAAACTACCCCCAATAGCTTGGATCATAAATATCCACCGTAATAGCCAGTTCCTCATCAACACTATCAGATTTTGCCGCTGATGAATTAAATATGGGCTCGTGATCACTCACATTGGTATCATCCATGTCGATGTCAACGTCGTCTTCTATAGGGGTATGACCATCATCTTTCGGAATGGCTTTTGATCAACCGCGAGAACTATCGCCAACTCCTCTGGATTTCTTGAAGTGCTCGTATTGCTCTTATAATGTTTTAAAAGGATCGTTTTAATGCCTCTTTCTCCTCCTCCGCCTCCTTCCTTTTTCTTTTACTAGGACAATGCCCGTGCGTTGCTACGGACAACAAAATCTCTAAACAAAACTAAAGCTTGGCGTAAGATACTTATCAAAATATGTTTGTGCAAGCAGGTATCGATTTTGACCTCATCTTCCATGCATCGCATCAACGTTCGTGTTCCACCTGTTGAGGCAAGTATTTGAGATACATTACCTGCCTCACCAACTTGAAGTTGCTTTCTGTTACGTGTACACCAAAAAAATATCAACTGAACCAATCTGTAGTTGGATGGTTAGGAGGACAGTGATATCCCTAGCCCAACAGGGTTCAAGTTCTGATGCTTGCATTTATTACTGTATTTATTCCCGTCAACGATGAGGCGCTCTGCTGACTTCAAAAATCTCAAGATGATATACCGGCTCAATCTCTCGGCGGTGCTCATAGGGGTAGGATGTGTGTGTGTGTGCGTTCATATGGATGACTGTATGCGCGTATATATGAGCGCTTGCATCTGTACTGTGTTAAAGAAACAAAAAATATCAAAAGAATCACACAAATTTAATACTCGTACGTGAATAACATATCTATTTATTTTTTTTGCAGGTGAACATATCTATTATTTTCTTCCCTTGTATTCTTTAGGACGAGAGATGCACATGTTTATCTTTGGTGCACACAGTAGTAGTTCTAAGGAATTACATTGATATAATTCCGGACTGAAATACAAACTACGAGTACCTCAACCAAACGTATGGATGCAGTCCACCATCAAAGCGCTTGTGATCACCATAACCTTGTTATGGAGACCGTCCATTAATCTGCCTCCAGCAGGGCAACACTCGAACAGATCGTAGATGGTCCAGTTTGCAACTTGTCCGTCCACCTTGTTGACCAAAGCGTAATGTGTTGTATGGCAGGTTTATTAAGAACTTGAACATGAAAGAGCACAAGTGTAATTCAGAAAAATAAAATATGAAGTAGATGTTTTCTGCTTATAAAATAGATCTGCTGCCAACCATTCACAAGGATTAAGCTAGATGCTGGCAAACCTTGTTGTGGTTGTGATGCCTAAGATAGGTGATGAATTCTCATGAAGAAACCACCCAGCTCTGCATCCAAAACTTTTTGTTGCAGCCAAAAAGAATCAACAAATAGTTTTGTCTTCAAAAAATAATGCTAATAAGGCAACCAATGCTATGTTCAGAAGGCATTTAATACAGGCGAATCCTTACAATGAAAAATCATATCCAACTTTAGATCAATATACGTACTGCCCCCCCCCCCCCCCCATACTGGAATCCTGGCTCCGCCACTGGAACGAAGTCACCACGCATCCACGCCAGGGCACCCCTCACGCTCTCGATTAGCGGCGGCGTTGCTATGCATCTACGCCGACAAGCTGGGAAAACAAAGCCATATGTTACACCGAGAGTCAAAATCGATGATCCCACAATTGTAACAGGAAAGCTTCTACTTGGCTTCAGGCTCCATCTCCGTGGCCATCTATTTGCTGTTTATAGATCATTAATACTCCTAGCCGTGACCTAAGATTCTTGATAAATCAGATGATAGAGGTGGGTGTGGGAAGACCATGAAAAAAGGAGATCGGGTCATCGGTGTCAGTATGCGGCATGGGATGGCGGAGCTCGGTGACAGAGAGCCGTCTGGATCCTGCATGTGCACCGGGCTTCCACGGGACAAACACACTCAACACAACACGCTCGCATGCACGCCATGGACAGAGCACGTATGTCCACTCGCACGCACACATAGGGACACACGCACGCCATCGATCCAACAGCGCCGCCACACACGCTAGAGAAGGGGATGCAATGGGGGAGAGTCCACATGCAAAAAAGGGATGGTGTTGGTGCTGGTCTTTGGCCGTCGGTGTCGTGGTGGAAGGCTCTGTGCGGCTGACCGCTGCGGTGGCCGCTGCCGACCCAGTCGCACGCGCGAGAGGTAAGGGGTAGCGCTAGGTTTTTTTGTTTGGTGGGGCAAGATGTGCGCCCAATTTTTTTCCGTCGGTCTCTTTTCACGCGGGTTGGTGGGGATCGAGGGACAGACGAAAATTGTGCAGGACGCGGTCAGTCTTGACAG
Organism: Triticum urartu; assembly: GCF_003073215.2. Taxonomy (NCBI): domain Eukaryota; kingdom Viridiplantae; phylum Streptophyta; class Magnoliopsida; order Poales; family Poaceae; genus Triticum; species Triticum urartu. Next base: position 607,557,059 of record NC_053025.1, read on the forward strand.
GGAAAGGAACGTTATATTCTTTTTACAGTATATAGATATAGAGATGATCCAAGCGTTGGATATGATACGTGTGCGGTCATCCTTTTAACTTTCCTAATTGTTTTTCCTTTAATTAAGACCCGACAAAACAAACATAAGAACGAGAGTTTTCTTTGGAAAAGGTACAAAGAGGTGACGTGCAAAGCCACAGAAGATGCCATATACTCGTGCTCTTTTTTTAA